>NW_028261383.1:86470994-86675994 GCF_051295495.1 Thamnophis sirtalis | reverse complement strand
GTATAAATATTTCTTTGGGTTTGGATAGTGATGAATGAAAGTAATATAATGTTGTAGATAGAACCCACATTTTAGGAAAACAAATGAGTTAAAGGAAAGCAATGGAGTGTATTTTCTGTCTTTTAAAGTAATTCGAAGAGCAATAAGCTACCCAGGCAAGAGATATCAAAAGAAAGGCAAGAGATATCAAAAGATTAGTTCTTTTTTGAAGAACTAAATCAGGATCAGATCAGTTCTAAAAATAATCTACAGTGTTTGTTATATAATCATATTCATCATCGTTAACTTCTGTTCAGAAGTTAATCCAACTTCAAATGATACAAGTCTAATTTCTAAAGAAGTATAAGATAATCTTTATAAACAGTCATGGAAAACATGATTAGCAGTGATAATACCAGTGGACATCTAGTTTACCCCATCTATATTTTTCATTTCTGAAAGGGAATGAAAATATAATATTAATATAATATATCTCTTTTTAAAACCTAACATGTTACCTGGCTCACCCACCATGTATGCAATGCACTTTTCATCTACAATAGGGACTGCTTCCGTTTCTTATTTTTGTTCTACCAATAGTTAACGAAGGAAATAAACAGGAAAATCACTATGAAATAAAACTGAAAATTTAAAGAATGGAAAGATAATGCAGAAAATAATAATGGTTGGAAACATATTTCTTGTAATGGCACTTCCAAAAGGAAGAAAACTTAAAACAATGAATGAAGGCAAATATGCATGTCCCAAGATAATGTTGCAAGATCCAATCTGGATCAGTACTTAGGAGCTGAGGACTTGGTAGCACAAGAAAATAACAGCCAATCACCAGCCATCAACACACCAATCAACTAATAGGAAGGCACCACATAACTATGATACATAGAATAACCCAAAGCACACATTTCTGTAGAGATAAGTTCCCTAAGGATGCCCTCCAACATGAATCCAAAAGCTCAAAAGACTAAATCTCTGGTCCCAGAGACTGACCTAGATAGGGTCTTGCAACTTTAAGCAATGTGTATTTTGCTAAATTCTACTCCATGATTTGTGTAGTAGATGCCTCCCTCCCTCCCCTACCCCAACACTAGTCAACAGATATTCAACATAAAATATAAGGAAGGCAAAGTTTAACCATCCATGAACAAATATTAATACCGAAATAGGCAACTTATTAAAATATTAAAAACTACAAGAGTTCAATATTCTAATTATGAAGATATGAATATTAAATTGCATTAAGAACTATAAGTTTTCCTTGTCATTTTTTCTGACATTCAGCTAATCCCTAGAGCCCCAAACTGGGTCAAGCTGCAATCAAAAAAATGAAAGAAACCTTCAGTGAAAGAGCTTTGATGTAGGCAGACACAGATTTTGTGCTTCTCATTCTGTCTTGCTCCATCTCTTGTCAATTTCTTTGTTAGCTGTTTTCTCCCAAATGATGAGTTTAATCCCTGGCAGACCATTAAATGTCTACATACAAACAGTATTCCTACTTTCTTTTTCCCAGCTGACTTCTTTTAGTCTATTTCTACCTTCCACCTTGAATAGAACACAATTCCCTTTCCCTTCCTATTGTTTGCTCTGTATGTTAAATAAGGTAATTCATGCTACTTGTCCTCTGCCTGCTTTAAAATCTATGATTGTGTACAAAACCCAGTCAGATGCCTTCTAGAGCTGGATTACCTATAAAAGTGCATTGGCTTCATAGTATATAAATACTGTCAGGTACATACGTATTTTTCCCTCTAAGAATTGCTATGTCATTTGATCAAAGAGAAAATGCTTTAGAAATATTGCAAAGGAAAGGAGATTTTTAAGAAACATATAAAATGCATATTCTAATATTATAAGTGATAAGGAAACCAAAATATATGTGTCTGTCTGCATGTCTGTGGATGTCCCATCTTTCATCTGCAGCTTTGCCATCTTCCTGCATCACAATTAAATCCCAGCAAAAGTCTTTTCTTAGATCATCAGTTTGTTTTGCAGTAGTTATGGTACTGTTTCTACTAAGGAGGAATTTTGCCTTTGAGAAATTGGAGAATGAATCTTTCTTCTAGAGAATGTGAAAGAAATTATCCATCCAATTTCTCGGCACATAAATAGCATAGAGAATTTCAAAAGTCTATTTGTTCCTAGCTTTAATATATAATTTATTTCTTCCATTGCTTGTCAGTCCAGTTTCACACTAGTATAACAAGTAGTGTTCTGTACAGTGCTTGACACCATCATTCAGCATTTCACAGAAGTAGACTTCTTGCCCACATTGCTAGTACGGCATGCCCAGAGGGAATCAGCCTGATCGCTAAAGGATTCTACCTAACTGAGCATCAAGAGCTTACTCTCGCCAAATCTATGACTATAAACCCGTACCTAAATTCTGTTTTAGGAGATGGGGGAAGGGACGTCAAGGCAGGCCCCTGACTTGGGGGGGGGGTCCCACAGGACTTGATACTCTTGTCCCTCCTCTTTAAGATCTACATGAAACCACTGGTAAGACCATTTATGAACAGGTATCATCAGTAGACTGACCTCTCAAAGCAAACTGTTAAATTCTTGTCCTAGGATGATGTTGAGGTCTGGGTGGGTGGAAACAGGCTTAAATTCAGTACTGACAAGACAGAATGGCTGAGTGTTTCTGATTTTTCTAGTACCATGGGTTTTGAGTTCTGAATGAGGTTGCAATCCACAAGATAGAATTGGTTTGCAGTTTAGAGGTCCTTGAAGAGCAGTTAGCAGCTATGGCCAGGAGAGTGTTTATTCATATTCATCTGGTGGGGCCTGAGAGTCCATTTTCATAGTTATTCATACCCTAGTTACATCATGTCTGTCTTCCATCTGTGTATTTTTTTTCACATTAAATGCAATTACTATTCTGATATAATGTCCCATACAGATATAAATATCCCGTTGATATACCCTTCTTTCAGGAAGACAATTAGAAGTTTTATTATCACATCCCTTGCTTTATCAGTGTCATATAATAACTTCTAAGGATATGTAGAAATGGGCACTTTTGAGAAATGGCTTTCTCAAATATTGATCCAG
The DNA here is from genome assembly GCF_051295495.1 of Thamnophis sirtalis. Classification (NCBI taxonomy): domain Eukaryota; kingdom Metazoa; phylum Chordata; class Lepidosauria; order Squamata; family Natricidae; genus Thamnophis; species Thamnophis sirtalis. The sequence continues at coordinate 86,672,946 of NW_028261383.1, read as the reverse complement.
ACGAAATCCCTTGGAACACAAAAGAATACACAGTTGGTGAATCACAAATAAAACCCCTAAAAACAACAGCTTTCCATGGCACACTGCTCAGAGTGGATCTAGGGCATTGGCCACAAGCATTCAAAATCTATGTCTATATCAAAGAGCAATGTTAAATGCCTCGGTCTTGTTCTCGCTGATGCAAAAGGTGAAAGGAGACCCAGGAAACCTGAGCCTAAAGGACTATTTGTCATAAGACCCCAAGAACAATGTTAGATCGGATAAAGGAGGCACAAAAGGCTTCAGTAAACAACAGCTCTTTATTGCAAGTCAAGTAAACATCCGGCTGGAGAATGGTCGGGCAGCATCCCCTTTTAAAGGGATCTGTCAGACCTCTTGACCAATGAGATTCAATCCCTGTTCCCGCCGGAACAGAGGACCTTGGTGGAAACCTCTTACAGTCTGTCAGCCGGGAAGGGGGGGAATATCTAACAAACAAGATGATGGATAAGCTGCCCCTGATTGAAGAGAAGCAAGCAAGGCCCAGTCACTATGGCAACGATGCTGGTGTTTCTCAAAGCCTGGGCTGGCTGCTTACTTTTTACCTGCCAGCCTTCCTCTTCCCTCCGATGTCACTCTCCCTCTGCAGGAGACAAGCTGTGACATTTAGACTCCCACTAATAAGCTGGCTGCATGATGGGCAGGCTCCTTGGGAAGGCATCTGTCACAAAGCACAAATGGCAGAGTTCTGCTGCTCCGCAACAGGCTTTTGATTCTCTTGTGCATTATTGTGTGGGATTGGTGCCTTTCCTTGTGCCCTATTGTTATTAATACTATTAAATCAGGGGTTGGGATTGAAACAGCAAGTAAGACCTTATAGAGTCAGGAAGGCAAAGTGCTAGGTCCTTGACTTGCGACCGGCCTCACACCTCTTCAATAACTATGAATCTAACACAAAGCAAGCCACAGCAGGCAGGAATTACTTCCTTGCCTCTGCCATGTGTGCTTGTGACCCTGGTGCCAATTTCCAACCAGGAAAGACTGGTGACAGCAAGAAAATCATCAGTCTCCAAAGAATCTTGTTGCAATTAGAAATTACATCCTTCTACCAGAGAAAATGTGAGAGCCGAAAAGCTACAGGAAGCATCAGAAGTATTTCTGTATTTATTTTCCAAAATAAATCTACATTGTGACATTATCTCTTTGCATTTGGCTCAATATCTTTCTCCAGGCAAGGTTCAACCGGCCTTGGGAAACCTATTTTGCATGCTATTCCTCCCCTGTTTTGTGGAATATTGTGAGATTGGGAATTAACAGGCACATGCTCTCTAAAAATGATTCTTGTTCAAGTCTGAATCTTTCTGCAGTTTGAATTAAGATTAACTTAGTCTATTTAAATACAACGTATATGAACATTTTGTGATAATATATCACTGACACCACACAATCCCATTTAAGGGGTTACGACACTTGTATTCAACTAAACCACTACCTCTCAGCCTTTAAAAACCTAAAAACATGAGATTTGAATGAAATGTAAACACAAGTAATCTTGAAAGTCTCATTCATTCTTCACATTTTCCCTTGTCTATGTGCATCCGTGAGTGGATGTTTAATGTAAATATAAAATGAATGTTAATCTAATCCTTGAAAGTAGGTTTATTTTAAAATTATTAAAGTTTTTAACAAACAGTAAAAACTAACACACACTAAAAATAGAAAAAGGAGAAAATTCTATTCTATAACAATTAAAATAGCATTTTCCCAGAGGAAGGTTTCTTAATCATTAATTTCAATATCTTATTTCAAAATCATTGCACCCTTAGTCCATTTGCTAGTTTCCAAAATCAACTTTCCAATCACTCTCTTTTGGCTTACTCAGGGGAAAACGTGATTTTTTTAACTCCTGAAATTTGCATCTAAAACTTCTTTTGCTAAGGATTCAAGGAAACTCACCCAGTTTGTTTGCTGGAAATTTGCTGCTATGAAGATTCTTAATTTCTGAAAAGCAATTAACAATGCAATGCAGTACCTAGGTTAATAGCTCAAAACATAGTTTACTGAAGCCACCTATTGTGAGTTTGTTTTGTACTGGAGTTCTTTACCTCTATCTCAAAGTTATAAAGTTCTGATGAAAGTTGGTTAAACATGAATATATCTAGAAAGAATAATGATAATATAAACATTGTAAACTAGGCATAACAAGTCACTTTTTACCAGAAATATAAATATATGAAAAATCTCAGCACTGTGTTGCTGAGAATTCAGAAATACCTGCATTTCTCTGAAAAACATGCACATATGTGAAATCCTTCTGTGCTAGTTTTTAACTCTGAAAACTCCTTATAGGAATGTTTCTGTGACTTCAAATTTTTATAACATTGTTTTTTGTCTGCTCAAGCACTTCTTCTTAGATTTTCAGGTTAATCCCCAACAAAACAATCTCTCTTTTATGCATATAATAACAAGAGAGAACCAGTTTACGAAGTTATTATGGAGAGAAAAGATGTTTAAAATAAGCTTCTAATAAAAGTGTTTAATTGATGATTAACAATTCCCATTATTAATAAAACATTAAGTTTTAAAATGCACCATAACATACATGCAAAATCATTTCTCTATTAAAGGCAGAGGCAATGAAGGCAGAACCTCTTAGTGTCACAGTAATAGAATATTGAACAAAAGGCAAGCAACATGTTAGGATTAAAACAAGCAGTTTTGATTTGTTGCTTAGCAACAGAAATTGCGGGGGAAATAGTCAAAGAAGAGAAGAAGAGGCATTTCCAAGAGAGAGAATTATTTTAGGAGAGGGAAAGTGGAAACTAATCAATATTAGCTCAGAGTAGCTATCTTTTTATCAATAATTGAAGCAACATATGTTAGTTTTCTCCAGTCTTAGTGCCCATATATGGGAGTGCAATTCTTATCATCTCCAGATAATCTGAATGATCACAGTTCAGCATGACTGGGGAACAATGCCTTGGCAAAAGGTGATCAAGCAGTTAAGGGTGATAATTCCAGATGTCTTAGACATAATCATTTCCAAAGGTTGCAAACGCACTGAAACCTTTAATCAACTTTGTGTGTTTGGTGGGGTAAGCCTTTGTGTGTTTGGTGGGGTAAAAACCAAAGGAAATTGAGATGTCTTATGTGTTTTTAAAAGTGGTGAACTCCCCAGTGTTATCAGGTTAAGCATTCCTTTTGTGTTTGTCAAGATAAAGTATAACTTCATTCCTTCCTCCCCATCCCTTCTTCCTTTTCCTTTCTCTTGTAGGACAAAACAAGCGCTCTGAGTCTCAGCAACGTGGCCGGGGTTTTCTACATCCTCATCGGTGGTCTTGGACTAGCCATGCTGGTTGCCTTAATCGAGTTTTGTTACAAGTCCAGAAGTGAATCAAAACGGATGAAGGTGGCAACACATTCACAGGCCTTTCACACCTTTAGGATACCAGCCAGCCTCCTAATATGCTTTTAGAAATGGATCCAACCGGGATGGTGATTAGGATAGAAAGTCAATATTTTAGGGACAGCGCTGACTTTTATCTGACTGATCTGTTTAGTGTTCAGCTGAGTGAGGCAGTTTACTGAAAATGACATGTGGCCAGGATTGTCAAATAGCTAGGGAGTAATATTTTTAATTTGACAGTGATTCTGCAGGCTTCCTTACTTCAACAGGTCCTCATCAATCACAACAGTTAGTAAATTGTCCCACATTTTTTTAGTAAAATGGAAGAGATCAAGGCTAATTGGGCTGGCCTTGGAAAGCATTTTCAGAGTCCATCCTTGGTTAATTAAGAACAGAGTTTGATATCTACAAAAGGGAGAAAACCGTTTTATTCCAGCTTGGTACCTTTTAGGTTGCGATTGTCTACACTGATTAGAAATCACTTTTTGGGGTTCCAAGAAGATTCTGTCCCAATGCCAATTTTCAAATGCCAGAGAATAAACTAGGGACTATTTGTTTGCAAAGCATGCAGCTGGTCAATACAATACTATCTTTTCCCATGGTACAATTTGCTTTTAGTTGCTCCATGATACTGAGAATGCCCAAAGAAAAGTCTGCTTAGGAAAAATTCACAAATTTCAGATATGTGTTTTTTGCTTATATGTATAGCTCAGGTAGATAATCATAAGAAGCCTTATCCTTCTTATGCAACTGTGAGGCAGTTACATACCTAAACTTGCTCAGGCTACTCTTAACACTGTCATATGAAGCATACCAGAAGTGGGTTTCTCTCGGTTCGGCCCAGATCGGGCGAGCCAGTAGTGGTGGTTGTGGGAGGCTCCGCCCACCCACCCAGATGCTTTTGTGCATGTGTAGAAATGTTGCTTGCAAGCAAGCAAGCACAAGGATTTGAAACCCACCTCTGAAGCATACATAATCTTGACTTGAGTACCTCAAAACCAGCCAATTATAGTAGCTGTATACTTAATTACAACACTTTTTTCAAAAAGCTTGGAGATTTTATTTATTTATTAAATGTATATGCTGCCCATTTTACTGCCCAAGGCATAGCTTTATTTTAGATGTAATATTAATTCCTTTTCCTACGTGGAAAAAAGTCTTACTTGGCCGAATCATAAAAATGTGTTGTTGGTTTATATTTGTAAGAAGCATCAGGAGCAGTACAGCTTTTGCCCTCTTTCAGTTCAGATGTCTAGGAAATAATATGAATATTCAATCTGTGCCTTGCTTGTTGTAACTAATTTTAGTAAGTTCACTTTGGTTCTTAATCTACATATTTTTAAAGAATACCATGAGGGGACTTTTCTTTTAGTGCAGCTTCCTTTACCACTGAGTTTACAGAAATGAAGATCTTAATCATGAAATAAGACTTGTGCAAACCAATTTTGCAAATCTCTGGTAAATAGCAATAAGCAAACTTCCTAACTGATATGCCACATATTTTCAGATGTCGTGTATCTATCTAGCTTGATGAAGAAAAGAATCCTAAATGACCATATCTAAGCCAAGCATTTTTCTGCCTAACATAGGCATGGAATCTAATCCTCAATAAACAAACCCTGAATTCAACCTTTTAATTCAGGGTTTGTTAAATCAGATAACCTGTTCCTTGCACCATTTGTATTTAGTTTCTCAGCTTATCTTTAGCTATTCTTCTGCCAATGACCAGCCCTTTTGATAATATCAATACATGCAAAACAGAAAGTTCATTATAGCAATAGCAATAACAGTAGACTTATATACCGCTTCATAGGCCTTTCAGGCCTCTCTAAGCGGTTTACAGAGAGTCAGCATATTGCCCCCAACAATCTGGGTCCTCATTTTACCCACCTCGGAAGGATGGAAGGCTGAGTCAACCCTGAGCCGGTGAGATTTGAACCACTGACCTGCTGATCTAGCAGTAGCCTGCAGTGCTGCATTTAACCACTGCACCACCTTGGCTCTAAGTTCTGAAAGTTTAATCTTTATATGATAATCAAAATGTCTTTGGAGATTCTGTCATTCAAATCATGGTTGTACCAAAAGTGCTTTTTCAAAAGAGAACTGGGCTTTCTTTCTTTTTGCTTGAAGATGTTATACTTCTCATTCAGAAGCTTAAGAGCTGAAGAAGCTTCTTGGATGAGAAGTGAAATTATCTTCAAGCAAAAACAAAGTCCAGTTTCCTTTTGAAAAAACACCTTTGGGATAATAGTCAAAACTGATGACATATTTAAGATTCAGGAAGGCGGATGATATTAACAGTATTAAACAATTAACAAAGTAATTATTTGTTCATTAAGGGTGGAACCCGATATTATCCCATGATAACAAGAATTTGGAGAAACTCATTTTCAGAAAAGAATTGGCAGAAGGGAGAGAACTTGATTCCCCACTCATGAATACCAATTCTTAACACTTCCTTCCAGTGTTGGAACCTGACCAAGAAAGAGAAATGAAAACTTATTGGGTTATTTGTTCTTTTTTTTTTCAGGCAAGAATTAGGAGTTGAGAAAATAATGAAATCCTATTATGCCCACTGATTTTTCATTTTAATAATAAAAAACACATCCATATTAGTGTTATATAAAAATAAATAAATGGGAATCTAAATTTCCAATCAGGCTGGCATCATTTGACTTGACCAAAAGAAACTTTAAATATGATGCAGTTAATAATTAATTAATGTGATTTTTCATTCACTTTCCAGATGAACTATTTTCCCTTAATTTGTGACTTACAATAAGCTTTCACAACCTGCTGACATTGCTGGAGATAAATACAACTATTAGTAGCAGTCAGGAGTATTTCCTGGATTAAATAAACTGTATTTTGGAAGTAAATGAATTCAATATAGAAGTTATAAAACTGTACTGGAAAAGGAATTGAAGAAATTGTTTATATTATTATTGTCCAGACATTACCAAGGACAGGGGGGAGACCCCCCTTGTTTCTCTTAAAAAGGGTTTTTGTTTGATCCCACAGCAATCAATCAATGAAGCCATACGGACATCAACCCTCCCCAGAGCATCTGCAGCAGGAACCAGCAGTGGAGAAAATGGACGGGTGGTGAGCCACGATTTTCCCCAAACCATGCAGGAGATTCCATGCATGGGTCACAACTCTGGGATGGCCCTGGGAGCAACGGGATTATAATTGTCCCTTGATGGATCTTCTGGATGAGACCAGGGTCTCCCTTGCCCCAGCAAGGGGCCAAAAGCAGACCATTCAAGAAGAGGGACAATGCAGTGGATCTTCTAGAAGAAAGCAGATCCATTTCCTTTGTTTTCTTTGTGTGTTTGTATGTGTCTGTTTATTTTGCAGTAAATCCACAGGCAGAAGAAAGTACAACCTGTACTGCAATAAGGAGAGGGCAACTGGACTGAACATAATTTGGAGATATCCCTGAGACACGGTTACAGAAACACTGAGGAAGACAGCGCCATTTTGTTTTTAACTTGGTTGTTAATAAGTTCTTAGTGTGTGCAATATATATTTTTATTACTAATTCCCGTGATGTCAAGGTAATATCAGCCCTGCCCTACTCAAAAGTTTTAAATCAGGTTTAGTTTGGGATGCAAACCATAAATGTCTACACTACTAACAGTGAAAGGGGGGGAGGTCAGTTGGAGCAACAAAATGTGTTAAAATTGTTGCAATGAACCTGAGTAGGGGTATTGAAGGAGTTCACCATTTCCCTGTCAAATGGGAAAAGGACTTCTAGGACAGTTGAAAGAAAAGCCTAACTTGGAGAAAGAAATAGGAAAGTTTTTTTAAAAAAATGAATTATGTTGCGTATTCAAATTTGCAAGATCCCAAGTATGTAGAGGTTAGTGCCACCTATATTGGCACTAATTGCCAATAATTAATTGGTGTTCTTGGAATTTGCATTTAATAGGCTATCACTTGGACAGATTACCAGGCAACCACCTAAGGTGAGGGCTATTTCCTATACATGGGGAAAACCAGGAAAATGTGTTTTTTTCTGTGTGTGTGCACACACACGTTTGTATGCATGTGCATGTGTACACACAAGCACATTTCCTTGTCTGCCTTCTCAAAAATGAATAGGCAAATAACAGCCATTTTCTCATTCTTGCACTTCTGTAAATGTTCCTTCCTGTGGCGATTTTTGAGTAGAGAACCCTGCATTGCCAATTAATGTTAAATATCCAAACTATTTTGAATACATTCAGCTTTTTGGTCTTTCTGGAATACATCTAAAGAATATCCCATGGAGTAACTGAGCTGCGTATATTTACTATGACATGAGAATAAATCCAGATTTCATTGAATAATGCCAACAAAGAAATGCATTCACCTAGATTCAGCCTTCCTCAATATTTGCAGCTGGTTCCATTAAAAAAAAAAACCTCAACTAAAATCAGATTCAGGAATCAAATCTTGGCCAGCAACCGCATCTACAGAAAAGCCAACAGGTTGGTTTTCCAGCTCATCCATCTTCATGAATGAAAGTGGAACACTCAAAACATACCAGCTGGTACCTTGCTTCCTACTTGGTCTCTGATTCAAAACCCAAGCTTCCAATGAAATTCTGAAATTTACAGAGATGTCCAAAGCACTAGAAAGTGGACTTGTCAACAGTATTTCTCCCAGTCATGTGCATGCTAGCACACCCAATGAAATAAAAGCTCCAACATGAACATAAACTACTTGAGCAGAGCAAAACACTTTTCACTGACGAGAACTGTGTTAAAGAAGAGAATCTTCCACTTCATCCTTAGTCCAGAGGAGGCCCAGTCTTCTTACATTTCCCATCCTCATATATGCATTTGCTCATGACTGGATCATAACACCAGATTTTACAAGGGGCTAAACCTTTATCCAAGTGCCAGTGCAAACTCCACAGGGATTTGTAATATCTAAGACCTGCAGAAAACAATGTGCAAAACATAAGACTTGCATAGAATGGAGGAAAGATGGTCAAGGCTTCAACACAGGCTATAGACTAAAATGACTTCATGGTGGGGTTTGATATGACATGAGTTTGTTTTGTTTTTCACAAGTGTGACTAACAACTGGCTCTAAAACAAACATTCATATATCACATATGCTTATAAAGTGTAAGCAGCCACTGAAGTCTGATTTCTAGGAACTGATTTTACCATTCAACACTGTGTTGTTCCACCCACTTCCTCCATTCCTCTTAAGATGGCACTTTCATAAGACTGGCAATATGGAAAATGCAGATCCCCTTATGAGGGCACAGCATGCCTAATAGCTATTTCTTTCTGTCAGTGCCACTGGAAAGCTTTTGTCCCCATCACTTCATTCAGCTATCTGTCAAGACTCAGATCCCAGCATCTGATATTAACTCTTCAAGGTCTTGTTCTTGGTGTATTATTATTGTTATTATTTTACGTCTGTTTTGGATTATATTTTGAGTTTAATTCTGTGTATGTATTTATGGTGCACCAAATTCACCTAACCGAACCTGCTTTTTTGTTAAGAGAGCTTTTGAGTGTCAAGGACAATCTGATATTTCTGGTAGTTTCAAGAACTTTTAAAAGTTCCTGCAACTATCTTCCACCTTAAAACCTAATTTAAGAAGAGTGCAAGAATTTCTTTCTGTGTGGTCCAAAAAAACAAAAAAGCCCCATGAAATTTAAAGAAATGCAAAGTCTTTGAAGCAGAACGTATCAGTGGCATGCCTAACAATTGTACCAGCCAGTTAAATGAATCTGTGGAAGGACAAAGGCTGTGGTAATAGGACATGGATAATAGGACTCATCTTTAAAATGTTTTTTTTTGATCAATGAAAGGGTGGGCGGAAAGAAAGAGTGATGCTGAAGAAGTTGAGAAATGTTAACTTGTAATATGTATTTTTACTACAGTTTTCTTAAATATAGAATAATGGGGATTGGGGAACCCTTAAAGACATTGACATTTTCTCAACAAGAATCCATATTTAACAGTTTTGGCTTTCATTAAATTTTTCTCTTTGGTACCTGGATATATATTTATTTTTTAGTTTAAGAGTTGCATTTGTTTTCATTCACCATTTTACTTGTCTTTTATTGATGTAAAAAGCAAACAAAGAAAAATTGCCTGGGCTTTTTTATAATATGAACTTGTTCTCCGTTTTTCTTCCCTAACCATGTTGTTTTGTCTCAAGACTGGATTAATGGAAGCAGAACAAAATATGTTGCAATTAGTGTTGGCAAACCTTTGCCAATACAGAAACCAAATCACATGTGAATATGTAAACCCTCTAAATTGTAAAAGAAAAAGTTCTCAATTCACAAAATATTGTCTTCCATATTTAGAAAGTATCCTAAATAGTTAAATGTCTATGGAGATTCTCAGTCATCCAGGTCATGTCCCAAATGTGCTTTTTCAAGAGGCAACTGGACTTTCTGGCTTTTCTTTGAAACTGGTTCATTTCTCATCCAAGAAGCTTCTTCAACTTTGACTGGATGGTGGGGAATGGAAGGATTTATACTCTTGCAGACCAGAGAAATGACCAGCTGTTTACAAGGAGTATAAATCTTTCCATTCCCCACCATCCAGTCAGAGCTGAAGAAACTTCTTGGATGAGAAGTGAAACATCTTTAAAAAAAAACAGAAAGTCCAATTGCCTCTTGAAAAAGCACCTTTGGGATATTCTAAATCAGGGATGTCAAACTCATGGCCCGCGGGCCAGTCACATCATGTGCTAGCCCCACCCAGTTTAGCGAAGGGTGAGAAAGTCTCAATATGTCACGTGACACCGCAATGACGACACGAGTTTGAAACCCCTGTTCTAAATGGTAGATACTGACCAAGTGATGCTACTTGAAACTCCAGGCTATAAAACTCAATCTGGTTTCATTTCATACTGAGTATACCTTTTGAAAATAGTTTAGGAGCTGATAGTTCTACTAAATTGTTGCCAGCAACTGATTTGAAATGGACCTTCAAGGTAAACACAAAAAAATTATATTCACTGGCCAGATTTTAAAAAGCTTTTTGACACAGTTACAATGAAGCAAATCAAATTACATCTTTCAATAGAAAACAGACTCTTAAAGCCCAATGGATGCAACTATAACTACTGTTGTCCATTCCTGACTTGGACATTTATTATTGTTTCTGTAATTCCCAAACCTCTCAACTGGCAATACTGGTAGTTCTTGCACGCCAATCGGCTGTATGATGTTAGATCATGCTAAACTGGAATCTTCTAAATACGTCTTGTGGTCATTGTGGCCTGAAGGTCTGGATGTTGGTTCCAGTTCATCTGGAAGGCTGTGTTTTCAGGAAGGCTATTCTAGCTGCATCACTAATTAAACTAGGTACATGTCAGTAAATAACCAACAATTTTTTGTGTGATTACTCATTCTTAACAGCAATTATTTCTTGAACATAATTTGCAAATGGAGGATCTACCAAATAATTTAAATGGTCAGGAAAAATAGAAAATTATTGTATAGTGAGGAACTTTAGCTTGTTTTATACAGTTGCACACTTGAAACAGATTTACACAATTTGGAAAAATACTTAAATACTTAACATATTTAAAATAATTCTGTACTTCAGAAGTTACAATGTTTAGCTTAGATTCTTAACCATCTGCACAGAATATATAATTATCTTTAAAATGCAGCACAAATAAAGAGAAAGTTACATAATATAATTCGTCAAAATGACAAAGCAACTTCTATCAACTTATGGAGTCTGTTATTGTTTACACCCAGTTCCAGCCTAGATATTCAATTCAATATAGCAAATGATCAACATTGGGACTGCACCTTTCATTCTAGTTCAAGAATTAGCAGCTTTATACAATGTTATCACATTTGTAGGGTGAATTACACAATAATGGTGTCATACATATTTTAAACTATGAGTGTCTGTTTTGTTTTGCTTTGTTTTCTTTTGATGTATGATTGTGTATTCAATTTATTCTAGGGCTACAATCCTTATCAGGTTTACAAGCAGGCTAGTTCCATAATAAATCAATGGAGCTTAATTCTGTCTTTATCTTGTAAGTCAAAAGGGGGGGATTAGCACTCCAGATGTTGCTGAATTATAACTCCCAGAATATTAAGATGTTCAATATGTTCAATGAAAATAAGATTGAAAAGTCATCCATACTAGCTATTTACTTAGACTTAAAGCATGGTTTTCTCAGACTGTGGAGTTACATGTTAGATCCAATAAGGAAGTACAGAAATGACATCCATGGCTGTTTGGTTTTGATCGTTATCTGAGTTGCTACAGGATAAATATTTTCCATTTTCAAAAGGATAAACTATTCTGGCTTTATGGAACCTATTGCTACTGGTGTTATGCATGTGTCATTAAAACTGTTCACTTTTATAAAATGATCCAATTATACAGTACAGACCATTCCCTTGGCCTCTGGTGTTTCACGACATTCTCTCATGGAGTATACTTTTCGTCCGTGTGAATGTATCTTCTAGAATGTTCCACATATAATTTCCAGAATTGAGAGGCCACCTGTCTGCAGAAATGATTTTGAAATAGTGGGTATTCGGTAGTATTTACACAGTTATGATTCAGTCACAATCCTCTTTATTAAATATATCTAGCCACATGAATCCCTTTGAAGTTCCTTATGTAATTTAGTAGTTTACTTGTGAGCACAGCTGCCTTCCTTGACACAGGTCATCTTTTAGACTGGGTAGTGGGGAGTTAGGTAGGTAGATGACAGAGAGAGAGAGAGAGAGGTGGAATTTTAGTGGCTGGTTGAAAATCTATTAGCCATAGTTGAGCCACAATAATCAAGTTGGGAAGCTACATTGTTTTTCTATATAGCTGTCACCAAGTGGCATTTGCATATCCCATTAATCCATGTTGTCTAGAATAACTATTATCCATATACAATAATTTTATCCCATAAATTTTGCGGGCTTGTACATTTTATTTCTTATTTTGCTTTTATGATTTAAAATGACCAGAGTAGCATACAACTAGACAATAAACTCCAATATAAAATACAACTTAAGAAAAAAAATGATTGCAGAAACCTCACAACATTGATTATTTTCTAATGTTGGTGGAGAATTCTATCTTTGAAAGGCTTTAATAGCAAACCCTGCACACAAAAATCAGACTAGTTCTAGTTTGTTCATTGTCAGCCAAAAAATAGGGTGTTTTTTTTAAAAAAAAGAAGCAATAAAGAAACAATCAAGCCCTGATCTAAAGTGATACACTCTTTTCTGCTCCTCATTCTCCAAAGTCATATTTTAGACATAGTCATCATCCATAATGTCCTGTTAGATTACCCTTTATTGAAATCAACACATCTGGAGGGTACCATTTGAGGTCTGCTGTTCCACATCTTCCTGCTGTTCATCTATTCCTGTCACGAATGAAGGTGAATATATGTGTCCCAAGTAATGTTGCAGGATCCTATCTGGGTTGGTCACTGGAACTGGAGATTTTATCTTCTGAGCTGTCAGACTCATTTTGGAGACCATCCACAGAGAAGTACCCTGAGGATGGACTCCAGCTTACTCTGAAAGCTCGGAAGACAAAATCTCTGGTCCCGGTGATTGACCCAGATCAGATCTATTCCTGTATTTGCAACAGCAAAAAAACAACCAAACCTCATATTTTCCTGGATATTGGTTCAATAAAGTGAAGACAAAGGAACCAGCAGGCTCCAAATCATCAAATTTATTGCCTCAAGTGAATTTCAAAATGCTGGCTGTTACCTTTAAAATCTTGAATGGTCTAAATCTATTCCTAAAGACCTTGATGAATTCACTTCACTCATAAGATTCTGTCTACATGCTTCAGATCACTGTCAGGATCCTTGGTCATGTGCTCACCAATTAGCACAACTCGGTAGTTCGACATAAGCTTTCTCAGTGGTAGACTTGGAATTGCAGAATAGCCTTCCTGCTCAGAACATTTCAGATTCACTGCAAGCCTTTTAAAAAGCTATAAAAATGAATTTGTTTGCATTCATCTTTCCAGAGTACATGATTTATGCGTGACTTTCAATTCCAACAATATCAAACTTGGCTTGATTTCTGCAGTTTTATATTACATGTGGCTTTTGTATATTTAGATAAGCTTGTGCTTGAACAACCTTTATTACTAGTAAGTGATTTTATGAGGGCAGGTCTCAGAGGCAGGATAAAATATACTGTATAAATAAAGTAGTGCTTAACACTTGTTCTCTGACTATGATCTGCCAGCCCCAACTATAAGGCAAGGCTGGTTTGCCAAATGATTTTTTAAAAAAACAGAATGGTATTTTTCCAATTTTCTAATTGGATTTGCAAATCTGTAGTGTTTCTGCACTATATGTTCTTTCAAAAACTGTTGCTTGACTATGAGCTTGGCTGGAGTAAGCAACGCTGGAAGTTGACTTGTCAATATTAGATAAATAATGAAATCCAAGTACGTAATTAGAACCCTGAGAAATTTATTTACATTTATTTTGCACATGTCATTGCTCTACCTTTATTTCCTGCCCACCCACCTGTGGTTAACCATAGGGCAGGGAATTTAAGGTTAAATCTCTGCTGCAAGCTATAGCATCATTATTTCCATTCATTCATAGCTCATGAATTCTTCAGAATCATTAGATCAATGAGACTTTATTTTTTTTAAGATTTATAATGGATTTTGTGTTGCCAGACTGAAGAAGTTTAGCAAATGTTACATCGTATACTTCTTAGCACAGCAAAATCAGGTAAAAGACATATTTCTCTATGAAACCACTATGAAGAACTTAAGAACCGTGAATCCCCAGGTAAAATTCTGTGATGTCACTTTCATACCATGATTCATTATGCTCTTAGCAATTTCTTGTTGGGCAGCAGCAGTATGGTGGTCTGTTCAGTGTTTGGAAAATTTAAATAAATTGTATCAGAAGTTTATCTTTCTTGAACTGTACTGGAATTGCTGTTAAACATGTAGGCTCTTCTTATTTGTTTAGCAATCTCTGAAATTATCTGAATTCCTTTAATCTTCAAAGAACATTTATATTTTTATTTACACTTACATTTATATTTGTTTCCTCTAAGATCATATACTTCTACTCTCGTTTTATCTCTGTGTGGTAGTTTAGGTCCCAAAGCTATCAGGTCAACTTAATCATGAAAGAGTATTTATCTGGGGTATTAGCAGTCTTTTTAAAATGTTTATTAAATAGTAATGGAAATATGTAAACAAATACAAAAAGAAAGAATAAAAGTAAAATGCAAATGAATAAGTGAAAGATTTGGAAATGTCATGGAGGCTATAATTTTCTAGTATGAGCAGTCCTAATTAAAGACCCAGATATTTTTTCTTCTTCCTGGAACACAAAATAATACATGTTAAAATACTTGTCTGAATTTCTAGGGAAATTCTTCTGCAAAAGGAATTAGTGTTGGATTATATTGGTATCAGCATGAACATGGCCACAACTGAGTATAGTTGTGGTTATGTCTACATCTGATGCAAGAAAGATACACCTGAAAATCCTGACCAGTGATGGCTCTGAGCCCACATCAAACTCAGATTCCTCCCAGGGATTCATCAAACAATTTCCTGATTAGCAGTTCTGGTCACCCTTCAGACTTAAAGCAAAATGGCTGCCAGGAAATCAGGAGCAATATAATTGTATAACTCCGTGGAAAGTAATGTGTTTGTGTAAAGTGATGTTTAATTGCTTTAGAAGTTATTCACCATGTGAGCACAACAACTGAAGTATGTCAAAGTAGATCTCCACACTACTATTTTGAATGTGAATTTATATATGCCTTCTACAACATTTGAAGCAATTTAATTGCTAATAAGGAAATTGTCAGAAGGACTCTTTAAGATCAAAAATGACAAAATTAAACATGAAAAATACTATGATTAGTGCACCAGCTACACATGTAATTTGTTATGGCCTTGGGGCTTCAATATGCCAATATTGGGTTCAGGAATGATGATGTTGAAGTTGCAGACATCACCTTGGCCTACTACTAGATTTTTTTAAGAGTTTTATAAATGAATAGGAAACTAGCATGCTATAAAGCAAAACATCAGCTTTATAGGGTATAATCTATATTTCAATCAATATCTCTAGTCTACATATAGATGCCATTTTTAAAGATAGGCATTTACCTTCTAATATTATACGTGAGTGGCCACATCTAGCAACAGATTCTTCTTTTTTTATGATAATAGTTATCATGCATGTTCAAAATTCCAAATAGGCCTACTGGCCTCAAAAGGTCAGAGAGATTTGGACTAATCTCTTTTATTAGAAACCCTTCAAAGCTTTTGAAATGTGCATGCTTTTGCAGTGGCAGCGTCTTTTTTTGTTAAAGTGTTCCAGCTGTTTATTTACAAAGGTCTATATTTGTGCAGGCAACAATGTTCAGAAGGGAGTTTTTCTTTATAGTGCAATGCGATTTAAAACTTTCATCTAGATTTATCATCAAATGGTGATATTTACATTCCAGAAATAGAAATATATGATAGACTCAAATAGAATTATCCCCAGGAAGAAGTTTCCAGAAAGAAGTTATAGCAACTCTTGTTTGAACTAAGACTAAGGACCTATAAGCCACAGCATGATGTTTTATTTCTTAACATTACATATCATACACAAAACAAAGTAGAAGTGGAGACAAAGAACCTTGATCCATAGAAAGAACTAGTCTGCACATAAAGGTGTTTCAGGCCCAAGGGCTTATAATATAAACATACTGTAGTATATTGCTTTCTTTGCTATTCATAAAACATTAAGGAGAACTTGCTGTGATCTAACATTCCAAACACACAACAGTGCCTTTGGGAAATTTCTTTATTTCTGGCTATCTGTTAGTAGTTCCTATAGAATCCAACAGTTTCTATTAAAGAAAAGCCACATTTTGAGGGACTTATTGCTCCATGTTGATTGAATTGAACAAATCAAGTCTGTTTGTTTTTGGTACTTCCAGCTGAATGTTCATAATATTTCTTTCCCTAGTGGATCCTTCTCAAACCCAATATTGCAAAGGGTGAAATGCACATCTATCTTCTCACTCCACACCTTGATTACCGGCCAAGCTGACAATTCAGCCAGAAGACCTGATCTCTCTTTTATTGATGTCTTCTCTTATAACCTTGAAAATGCCAATCTTAACTTTTGAAGGCATGTTAATGCTCTTCATGAATAGAGTAGCTTTATCATTATTATTTTTTTCATGCTCTTCAGTAAGGAGATGGTGATGTTTCTGGGATGGTGCTGCCCTGGCCTCATTTTGAAGTACGTGGCTTGATCTGCAGAATGAGCATAAGAATTCCTAAATACTGCATTTAGTTTTGGTCGCCACAATGTAGAAAAGATGTGGAAACTCTAGAAAGAGTGCAGAGAAGAGCAACAAAGATGATTAGGGGACTGGAGGCTAAACATATGAAGAACGGTTGCAGGAACTGGGTATGTCTAGTTTATTGAAAAGAAGGACTAGGGGAGACATGATAACAGTGTTCCAATATCTCAGGGGTTACCACAAAGAAGGGGGAATCTATTCTCCAAAGCACCTGAGGGTAGAACAAAAAGCAGTGGGTGAAAACTGATCAACTTACAACTAAGGATAAATTTCCTGACAGTTAGAACAATTAATCAGTGGAACAAGTTGCCTCCAGAAGTTGTGAATGTTCCAACACTGGAAGTTTTTAAGATGTTGGATAACCATTTGTCTGGTGTAGGGTTTCCTGCCTAGGCAGGGGGTTGGACTAGAAGACCTCCAAGGTCCCTTCCAACTGTGTAATTCTATTCTATAGCACAGGTTAACTTTCTACTAGTAAATTTGAAGTGACTTCAGACAATGCTGGTTCAATTGGCTAGGAAATGGAGCTGAGCACCGCCTCCTAGAGTCAAACACAACTGGAAAGGGGAAACCTTTAGCTTTACCTTCCAAAAATAAATGTAGGATTTACATCTCAGTTACTGGACAAACTACTCTAAGACTTTTTAGTTCATCTGTTCTGTACATGATCACCAGTGTCAAAACCAGCATGACTGGGAGAATAATATGTTTGGCCATGGAGAGAGATAGCTGACCTAGATAGGATTTTGATTTAAATGTTTATGTTTTCAGAAGCTTTGTGAGCATTTAATTCTATGCTGCATTAAACAGAACAATTTTGAGTGTTCATATCCAAACCTAAACATGCATGTTTTACCTAATTTAGAATGAAATGGGCTTGAATAAGGCCCTCTCAGGACACACAAATTTGTTTTCAAATGGTAACTTGTAATGTGCCAATGTGGCACATTAGATGGAGAATAGCTATATCAATTACATTTCATTTTAATTGAGTTTAAATATATATGAAATAAATTTAGCTTCACTTGTAAATTCAATGTAGGTTATAAATTAGTGCCTGAGCCACTACTTTTCTAATTGCAGCACTCAAGGGCAAAAGGTTGCAACTCAGAAAAGGAACGTGCCTCTGATTTCCAAATTATTGACTGTAGATTGTGATTTTAAAGGCACAGGAAAACTTCTCAAGGAAACATGTAGCAGTAGCTAGGATTTGGAGACTTTCACATGCAAACTATATACTCTCCCATTGTTCTAAGAACATTTGCTTTGTTTGATTGAAATGGAAACATTCAGAGGCACATGCATGAGGATGCCAAAAGGACAAAACCTGCATCAGGACATCATGATATAAACTTTGCCCCATTGTACTTGCAGTTCAATAGCATTGCACACAAACATAACAGGCAGAGTTTACGTCATGTCATTGTGACCCATGTTTCTTCATTTTGCCTCCCCCTCCATCCTCTAGATGTTTGTGCACATATTGCATTTTGTCTCCAAGATTCATGAGATCTGTTCAGGAGGTATTTTTAATATATAGATTCACCATCATTTTGAGAACCACAATACATTAGCACTTTCTCTAGTGCTTATATTGTTTTGCAAGATAAAATACAAGGTAATGATTGCTTAGGAATCAATAGTGTGAAAACACAAATGTGACAATGGGCTTTGTGTCTGGGTAAGAATTTACAACAGCATTGATGTGTCTTGTGGTAGAGGGGTGTGGTGGCCTAGAGGTGGGACTCTTGCCTCACAATCAGAACGCTATGAGTTCGATCCTAGGTAGAGACAGATATTTCTCTCTCTGGGCACACTGAGCACACTGAGAATATATCTCTGAATATAACTCTGCATTGGCAACAGGAAGGGCATCCGGCCAGTAAACACTCAGCTCCATTCAGTTGCCCAGACCCCGTAAGGGATTATGGGGTCATTAAAAGAGGATCATTGATGTGTCTTGTGATGGAATGAAAGCCTACCACAGTGCTCAAAGCTTTGCCACATTATACTAAAATTACGTTCAGTAAGCTGAAAGAAGTGTTTTATGGTTTGATTCAGGAGTTGCTCTTCCTAGATAAGTTGCCAACTGGATGGATAGATAGATGATAGATAGATAGATAGATAGATAGATAGATAGATAGATAGATAGATAGATAGATAGATAGATAGATAGATAGATAGATATAGATGATATAGATATAGATATAGATATAGATATAGATATAGATATAGATATAGATATAGATATAGATATAGATATAGATATAGATATAGATATAGATATAGATATAGATATAGATATAGATATATATATATATATATATATATATATATATATATATATATATATATATATATATATAGAGAGAGAGAGAGAGAGAGAGAGAGAGAGAGAGAGAGAGAGAGAGAGAGAGAGAGAGAGAGAGAGAGAGAGAGAGAGACTAGTATAGATCTATTTCAAGCTATTTAGCTCTCATCAGCTAGCCATGACTAGTCTTTTTATTTATTTATCAGCACAAATGCAATACAAATGTAACAAAGGCAACATTAAAAAATAATGGCTTCCTGTCTGGATGGTCTCTTGGGATGTACATATATATTAGCTCTCACTTGTACTCAACCCATTTTTCATTTTACCTCTTCTTTCAGTTTTACTAGCAAATCATTCCTGCAAATCATTGGAAATATTGATCCTATCTGTGACATTATAAAAGCCATCGCCTGGGACATGAGGTCAAATCATTTCCATTCTATTAGCAAGAAAACAGTGTGTGCTTGCCGTAGATATTCAGGCAAGTTTGGATACCATATCAGGAGATCCCAACCCCCACCCACCCACTCAGGTCATTTAAAAGCACTTGAGCCACTGGAAAGGAATGCTGTGTTCTCACAAATAAATCTGGAGGTACTTATCTGGTCAGACTAAACCACAAGAAAAACTAGTCATTGATTATGCCACTATTGATACAAGGCTATGATTTTTAATAAGGACATATGCAACTGGAACATGGAATGTGAGAAGCATAAACCAAGAACATCTTGAAATAGTCAAAGCATATATGAAGCACCCTAAAGGTGTCCTAAAGGTTTTAGAAATAAGTGGACAATATACTTTTCAGGCCGTTAGATCATATGAAAGGATAATAATAAAAATATTTTTGGAGTGGCTGTTTAGGTTGTGTGTGAACATAGCATCTATCCGTGATAATTTGAAGAATGCCATGATGTTTTCCTTATAAAAACAATATTCCAAGTGTGATAAGACTACACTTGAAATATTGCATCCAGTTTTGGTTGCCACAATATAAAAAAGGTGTTGAGACTCTAGAAAGAATGCAGAGAAGAGCAACCAAGACAATAAGAGGACTGAAGGCTAAAACATATCAAGAATGGTTGCAGGAATTGGGTATATCTAGTTTACTGAAAAGAAAGACTAGGCATAATAGCATTCTTCCAATATCTAAGGGATTGTCATAAAGAAGGGGGGCAGCCTATTCTTCAAAGCACCTGAAGGCAGAACATGAAGAAATGGATAGGAATTAATCAAGGAGAGAATCAACCAAGAACTAAGAATAAATTTCCTAATAGTTAGGACAATTATTAATGGAATGGCTGTGGGTATTCCAACACTGGAGGTTTTAAAGAAGAGATTGGATAACCATTTGTCTGAAATGGTATAGACTCTCCTGCTTGAGTAGAGGGATGGACTAGAAGACCTCCAAGGACCCTTCCAACTCTGTTATTCTGTGAATAACAAAGATGAAGTGGGCTACAGTTTTTTTAAAAGAAAAAGTAGAAAAGATGTTATTTTACTTTGAATCACAGAGCAAAGCAGAAGGGAAATCAGAAAAACTATTTGAATTGGCCTCAAACTTTGAGTTTTAGGCCTCTGATCCCTTTTCTTTCAACACTTCCCTTCTCATTTGGTTGTCAATATATTATCTTTCTTTTTATGGTGAGGGATCTTAAAAAGTTGTTTGACCCGCTCTCAATGTCTGCTTTTTGGGGGATTTTGATTTCTTCAAATTCATCTCGGTCCAATATCATCCTTGAAGGAAAAAAAGATTCTGAGCAGGACTGCAGTCTGTCCACTTCTTCGAAATTTAGAAAGGAAGACTTACCTGCTATATTGATTGTTTCCTTTTTCCTGTGGAAAAAAAGAAGAATTAGTGCCGGAGGGAGGAGAATCAAACTTGGGAGAGAAGTTAGGATTAATTTGTCCAGGTATAGGCATTACACCAAACTGGTTTAGAAAATAAATTGATAAGCTCCAATCTTTTCCTTGTGGTCCTAAAATAAACTGTAGTTTAATGCCACATCCAAATGTAATACAATAGCCTTGAGTCATCATAGGCAGTAGGTGGAGGATGCTAGTTTTTAGTGTTCTGTAAAACTCTGGCTTTCTGTATGATGCATTACAGAGACTTGCATACACAAAGAAATGACATATCTGGAAATGGAAATATTCACGCTGTTGAAACTGACAGAATGGTATTCTGGATGAATTGAGATGGCCATAAATTTATATTCAGGATGCAGCAGGTATTCTGAGTTAGAGAATGGCAGTTCAAAACTGGAGGAGGGAGGGTTATTGCATTGATGAAGCACCTCAACATCCTTGTTTTTACAAAAGGAACAAGTCCTTTAAAAACATAATTTCCAGGTTTTCTAGTTCACAGAACACATGTAGCTGTAAATTTTATTATTGATGGATTAGGCTGGATTGAATTGGATTTGTTCACTGCCTGAAACATAAGTATGCAGAGCCATCCGGATCTGAACCAGTATTCCCTAAAATCATGCAAGGCACATTCATTATGCTGTGCTCTACCTGTCAGTCTGAAATACATTTAATTCCTATCATGAGAGTTATTTCTGAGATTTAATAAGTTAATGTTAACACAACACTCTCTCTGGAATAATAATATGCAGAATGCACATCTCTTTTATTAGCCACATGGTCTGTGTGATTGCACAGGCTGATTGTCAAAGTATCGTTTCATTCCTGAGAATCAATATGAGATAATATAACAGTCACATCATGTGTTCATTACTCTATAGGGATGGTTTAACATGTTCTCTAAACCGCCTTGCCAGTAATTCCTTCTTCATTCAGGCTGGCAACAGAATTAATGGCACATTGCCATCCATACTTCTTAGATAAAAGGTACATGATGTTGTTTGTATAAGCAAAATGAGAAATCAATGCGTTCTTGACAGAAGATTAAAAGCCACTTTGTCCCAAGGGCTGATTTGTTGATTTTGACACCATTTTAAAACATTCCATTTATTAACAGGAGTTACTTTCAGAAAGCAGAAATTGACAGATTGGTTCAGTTGGGAAATTATTGTGAGTAATTTCCAGTTTAGTTTGCCCCCAGCATCTTCAGAATCAATTGTTAGATCCAGTTTAGAGCAAATACACCCAGACTAAAAAAAAGAGAAGAGGAAGAGGGGGGAAAAGGAGAGAGATGACAAGCAAAAACAAAGAGAGAAATGAATTGGCAAGAATTTACATTATATTTTTGTCTATATACCAAACAGTACAGAACTTTCCTAGAAGTATTATTGTGGCTAAAAGTCCCAAAGGAATTGACTCTGGATTGTTTCAGAGATTCCTCCTCTGTTCTGCAACATGAAGATACAATTTGGTGGACATAGATGATGTATCCAGCACAGTTTAACTAATCAAATGCAATGTAGTCAAGACAAGACAATCCACTCTTCTTTGTGACAGCCCCTCAAGACAGTTATCATGTGCCCCTGATCCTTCTCTTTGATAACAAGACATAACTAGGTCCCTTAATTGTTTGTCATACCATTTAGCCTCCAGAGCCTTTGGTATAAACCAACCTCAACATTTGGAGCCAGAGTCCATAATAAAAATCAACCTCTTCAATAATTTTAAAACTTCTATAGCTATAAATTCTCAAGCCTGTGAAACCCAAGAGATTCTAGTGGCAATATTATAAGCCTTCTCACTATGATTGGAAAAAGTGGGGTGCTTTTTCTATTATGAGTTAAAAGGGGAAAAAAGCTGGGATAGAAAGGCTCTGTAAAATTTCTTACAGTAATACATCTAGTATATGAGCAACTGATTGGATATCTCACTTCTTAAGCAACTAGCATTATAATTCCAAATCAGACTTGGCGCTTTGTAAATGATATGATTTACTTAAAAAGTATTTATGATAAATAGCTATGTGTAAATTTCTTTATGCATACAACTCTTTATCATAAATCCCAAATTTATGAAATAATGTTGTTTTCCTTCCCATCTTCTTTTGGTCTATATTGATCCTTTGGTTTTGCAACTTCCAGATATTCTTTAATTAGTTTTTCATAGACTATGTGAGAACTGTCAAAACCTAATGCTCAGAGAATGAAAATGTGTAGGGGGTAAGTGTTTTCTCTTGGTGGACATTCTCCACTAAAGTGGACCCTTAATCACATGAAGTTTTTCCAAGGAAAAAGAAAATTGTCCATTGTAGTTGCTTCTCCCAAATGCACGTTCAACCTCACAACTTCCTGCACTGCCTAAGGAAGGCTAGTCTCTCTGGTATAGCTACAGTTCAAAGGAAGCACAAGTATATATATCCTGAATATATTTTACATTGGCTTTACAAACCTGATAAGGAATTAGATTCATGGTATGAAGCAGTCTTTCCATGCTAATGAAATTTTTGCCATTCCAAAAGCCTAATCAGTATCTTTATTTCAGTTTTCTTCTGCTTTGGTCTCAAAATTTCAGTTCATAGCTTTTCATCATTACTAACATTGACATAGTAATACAAATTACTACTATAAATCTGAAATAATGATTTATTATTCATTCATCATATGTAATGAATTATTCAAGCATGCATAATTATTTCTGAAAGGTTTAGGCCATAAACAGGAGAAGTGTTAAGATGAAAGTTAAATGAACCACATGGATTCATTTGACCTGCTGACATTTCAAAGCCTGTACATTTTTCAGATTTGTGCCAGTAATTTTTACAATTATTTGCTGTGAATAGCGCTAGCTTTTTTATTCTACTGAAGCAATCACCCAGATAAGTAACAGATTTTAAGGACTTTTCTTCTAAAGCTATATTCATTCTAATAATTATATAGAGAGAGGTCAAAGTGTTGCATTAGAACTTCTAAATTACCACCATCACATGCTGCTTAATTTTCCCATGAAAAATTAAATCCAAAAATTACAAAGCACAATGGACAGTTTTTATAAATTAAATGCAAGACTTCCCCTTTCATCAATAGGTTTTTTTTCATTATCTGCTAATAATTCTACTGTTCATGTCTGACTACAGAACCTGACTCCTTGGAAATCCAAGCCTGTTATTTTACATATAATCTAGCTAACTGATCCATCATCACATATTTCACTCTCCACACAATGAAACTAACATTCTAAAAGGATAATTATGAATGGATTGCAACAAGGAACTGTAAAGAGCTCCAGAGGTATTTCTGCCCCTTAGTGGAATGGGCATCATAGGAGCAGATGTCATTCCTCATGAATGATGCACTTTGGTACCCCAAAGATTCATACTATTGATAGGATTTTCCCCTCTACCAATAGGATTCTTTTACTTCTACAGTACTTCCTTGGTTTCCAATTTTAGTGCACCCTGTTGTTTTGCATTGGCATATAATCATGGTTTCTTTGGTGAATGAAATATAGAATCACTTTGTCTGAAGATTATAGATAATATCTTATATTATTAGGCTTTTCAGTTCATTAACTAGTCAATGTTAGCAAAGTACTTTTAATTAATTTCAAAAGCATCCCAAAGATAGTTAAAGTATTCTAATATATATGTAGGATTGTCCTGCACAGAAGGCATGCAATGAAGTCATGAGTGAAATGGAAGCTCATTACATGTGAATATATTTTTACATGTCACTAGCCTACATGTTTACCAATATATACTACATACATACAATCACATTTAGGTAGGCTAATAAAACAAATGCAGCTAAAGAATTCCTTTTAAATGCCTTGGTTTAAAGAGAACTTTCTAGCTAACAAACCAGGAGAGAAATAAACAAGAATGCTATGATTTAAATTTCGTATGGAAGTGATGAAGTGCAAATGTATGGCTCTCTTGGCATCTTTGCAATGAAATCCCTCTAGTTTAAAACAATAGCTTTCACATTGTGATATATAATGACACCCAATATGGGGCATAACCCTGGGTTTAAAAGTCCCACACTCTACTGACTGATCTAACTGGACCTCTTTCCTATCTTTACTGTCCTCTCCTCTTTCCACCTCTACTGGCAGCATGTCCACAACAGCTAAAGAGATGGGTGTGCTCCCCAAGGCTCTAATCCACATCACCTATATACCTTGCTGCATCAGTGGATCTGCTGGTCCAAAATCAGTCCACACCAGTCGTGGTTAACAACTAGGCCAGCTCATCAGGCGTTGTGACAGTGCAGCTGTATTTCAAGGGCAAAACTGCTTTTTCTCTTTTCTTCATTCATGCCAATTGTTGCCTCACACTAGCAGAACATCAGCCATGTTTAAATGTAGAAACGAAAGTGGGATTACTTAGCTACAGAGAGGGAGAGGGAGAGTGATTTAGGACAGAATTTAACCACTTCCAAATTTTCTCAGGCTCAGAATTAAAATTGATCTGTCAAAAGGCCCAAAGATGATGGAATCAAAGCATAGCTAGCAAGTACTCAGAACTAAAAATGGCAACAAAACACTGACATCAGAAAATGGCACTGGGTGCTAGCCATATTTTGTCCTCAGAAGCTGCTAACTTTAGTTGTGAGCTTATTTGTCATTTTGCAAACAAAATGTGTGCTTAAAAAGCCAAGCTCTACTGCTCTGTGGAGACCCTTCAAAATGACGGGACCTACTCAGCTTTAGCTCAGCTGAGATTAGCTCCAATAGTATGACAAGCAGTCTCCACAGCAAAACCAATGCTGTTAACCATGAAATTGGCATTATTAATATTTCCCATCAGGAGCTGCAGAAAGAGGCTCTGCTGGACTGGTGACAGCTCATCTTCGTTTGATTCTAATCATATATGAGTTAAGACGACATCATTAAAAGTACATTAAGTTTAATTATGCCAGCAGCAGCCACAGACAGTATGAGCCACCGTTTAATGCAGAATCCATAATTAGATAAGACGTAATCCATTAGATTCTTACTTGTTAAGAAAATATATCTCATATATAAGAGCCACTACCAAGTAATCCTTAACAACTGACAGGAGATTAGCCACTTTCTTTCTTAGAGGTTGCTGCTTCACTTCAAATTTTCCATCTATATGTATGTATATGCATCTCTCTTTGTGCGTGCATGTGTAAGAGAGAGGAGAGGATGTGTCTGCTCTGAAGTATTTCAGTACTTTGATTTTTCTTTCTCTTGAAACAAGAATAAAAAGTGATAGATGTATCACTCATCTATCTCAGACTCATTTAATTACAGAAGATGGTTTATTCTGCAGTAATTTATCATGATTAGCGTGACAGTGCCCAAGTGCCTGGAAAGAGTTGGTGCATTTTATAGTAAGAAGATGTTTTAGACAAAGTAGTAAACAAGGGGGAACCAATGAGCATCATCCAGACATAACTAAATGTTCATATGGAAAATAGCTGCAGACAAAAATCTACAAAAAATATATATTGCCCCGGGCAAAGTAATAGTCCTGTGTACTCTTCCTCATTTGTTTCTGGTATTATGGTTTCCACATCTTGCATATCAGTACAGATGACATGAAAATAATATGTATGATGTTGCGCAAAATGACAACAAATATATAATGAAGATAAACTGCAAAATCCTCAAGATGAAGGGAAATGTTCAATAAAAGCCCACCAGTTTAAAGAGAAACAGCATGTAATGTTATCCATGGTACCTGCAAAAATTTATTAATATCTATTTTTTAAAATCACAAAACTCAAAATATATTTGATGAAAATTCAAACAAATGTGCATTTGTGTCAGCCCTCCTGGGTAAGCCAGACAGGAAAGACAACAAGCTGAGCTAAATTTACATTATGGTAAAGCTCCATTAACAGAATTTGAAACTCTAAAAGTAGAAACTTCCATCTGACACATTTAATTGCCAGGTCCTTCCTAAGGTTCTTTTCTGACCATTAAGGCCTTGAAGGATCCCCCTTCTCTTGTGTGACTGTTTCCTAGGCAACACCTCTTTCTCTCATCCTCCCGGATCATCCACATATTCCGTTACATCATGTTAGCAAAGTGGTTCTTGTTAGGTAAGCTCTCCGTTGGGAGAGCGAGTACGTTCAGCGAAGCGTTGTGAGAGTTGTGTTGGAGAACACACAAACCAGCATACAGAGACACTACAGTTTAAATAGGCTTTTACTTTCATGGAAATAGAGGTATCAGAGTCCATCAAACAGTCCAAGTTATACACGGATAAGACAGTCAGTCATCAATGTCTTTCAGTTAAGGGATAATCCATAGTCCATACACATATAATCAGTCTGGTACTCAAAGCTTGCTATCAGTTGCAAAACTTACAATAGTTCACAGCACTTTCTAACAGCCAGCTTCCAAACCACTCAGATCAGATCAGCCCAGCATCTAACAAACAGAGAGCTAACAGTCATTCTGGCTCCCTCTTATGGCCGATTGAGGAAAACAACAACCAATCACATTTTACAGTATGATTTAAAGAAACAGGTACAGCATTGCTATATGATTTATATATTGCCAACCCAACCATTAGAATTATATTCCTAACAGTTCTCAAAATTAGCAATACAGAGACTGCTTAAATAATAAATGAATTAGTGTGACATCCCTTCTTTCAATGAATTAAACAAATAATTCCGTTATTTCTTTGGACAAGAAATAAACATAACACTGATCTTTAAAAATTAAATGTTCATCCATATGTGGCAGATAGTGTCATGCCCCAGCATATAACCTTTATATACTGTTGTTGCTCTCTAGCCCCATCTATTGGCCAGAGGGACAAATGCCAAGTATATTGTTTGAAGCTGACCCCACCCCATTACCCATCAGCCTGCAATCTCAAAACAAGTGCATGCTGGGAAGCCAGACTCCATTTCCTTTAGCATTTGGTGAATGCAGAAGCACGAAGAGGAATCCATATTAATCTTTGGCACATGGTCATCCAAGGACAAACCCACACTCCACACACAGAGCATTGCTGGTGAGATTTAAATTGCTTGTAATTATTAATTGTTATATACAGCAGTAACTCAACACTGTCTATCTTGTGTTTGGCTCTCATTGTATGTATCCCTATTTTTCCCAGTTTCACCACATCATGTTCTTTCAATAAAGCATTCAGATCTATGCATGTGGTCTGTTTTATTGGAGGATAGATGGGCTTAGCTGCATGTCAAGCTGCACATAGTGAGAACAGAACAGGTATTCTTAAACTTATATAAGAAAAATGAGCAGCCAATCTGGGGTGAGTTTGGCAGTGCACCAGTTTTAACTGTACCAACAAAGCAAGAGCATTGCCAAATTTATTCAGGCTTTGCTTGGGTAGAACAGCACTAGTAGCCAAGATAATATATCATAGTTCTTGCCTTCAACTCTTGGCAACTGCTTGAATAAACCCCTGAAATTTTCTTGGCAGAGATTTTTGGAAACATTTTGCCATTTCCTTCTTCCAAGAGCTGAGAGAGTGGGACTGGCTGACTCTGTGCCTAAGGTGGGACATCAAACTCATAGCCTCCCAGGTTCTAGCCTCATGCCTTAACCACTACACCAAAGTGGATTACATTGTAGAGAGTAGTGGGTGGCAAATCTCAGAATGAGTTTTGACAGTGTCTCCATTTTCCTATGCAATGTCAATCTAAGTGTTTTTTTTTAAGTGAGCATTTTCAAGAATGTAACCCCTGTGGTTGGCAAAGGGTTGCATTTTGAAGGAGAGGGGGACATTAGGAGAAAGATTTCAATTGTTATGAAGATGTATATTTTTAAAAGCATGAGTTAGGAAAATTTACACATAGACCATATTTTGAGAAAGCAATAATGGCTACTGATTTCCAGCAATCCTTCTCATTGGGTGGCCAAAGTATTTCATCTTCAGGATCTGGCCTTCTAAAGAGCAGTCAGAATTGATCTCCTCTAGGAAAAAAGAGGATTGCTTTGATCGCCTT
This sequence comes from Thamnophis sirtalis, assembly GCF_051295495.1. Lineage (NCBI taxonomy): Eukaryota > Metazoa > Chordata > Lepidosauria > Squamata > Natricidae > Thamnophis > Thamnophis sirtalis. Next base: position 86,644,116 of record NW_028261383.1, on the reverse strand, counting down.
GCAGTCCAAGGGAATCGCAGGAGTCTTCTCCAGCACCATAGTTCAAAGGCCTCAATTCTTTGGCGCTCAGCCTTTCTTATGGTCCAACTTTCTCTAAAATAGTAGTCAGATTAAAAACAAAGTACATAAGAAATATATAATCAGAGTAGTCCAAGCCACATTAACATCCTGGGTAAAATGAGGGTCCAAATTTTTTGGGGGGAGGCAATATACTGACTCTGTAAACCACTTAGAGAGAGCTGTAAAGTACTGTAAAGCGATATATAAGTCTAAGTGCTATTGCTGTTGTTATTCTAAGAGAAGACTCTTATAAATGCATATATCCAACTAAAATTACAGTTCCCAAGACAATGTGGGGAAAAAAATCATTTCAGTGATACTAATGCTGTACTAATAATAATGCTTATTATTTTTTGTCAAGATTTGGAACTGTGCTAAATGATACACCACCAGTTTTAGTAAATAGCTAAGTCTCTGCAACCATTGAGATCAATTAAATGAATAGATTAATGCAGTTATATCAACATTTGGTTCCAATTGCAACTGAATGAGCTACATTTTCATCGAACAGGCTTACAAAGCACAGCATTTGAAGCATGCATTATAATAAATGGAATCAAGTTAAGAACAAGAGAATTACATTCCAGAATGACAATGAAACATAAAGTGAAAACTGGACTAAAAAAGCCTCTTGAAGAAAATCAAAATCTGGGGGATTATGTACCTGCAAAACAATGAAGACACTACCAATTTAAATGAAAAGGATGCACATAAGGATTAGCATCATTTCTCAGACAGAGAGATGCACTTCTTTCTGTTCTGCCTGATTGCAAGAGGTGTGATTATAAAGTCACTGGAAAAAATGACATTTGGGGTACTAGCATTTTAAATCTTGCAGAGACTAAGGGTTTCCATTCATTCTTTTAAAAATGTTCAAAATGGTGGGAAATGGTACAATTTGCTGGGTTGGGGAAGAGAAATTAAGAGAAGAAATATATGTCTTAAATTTCTGCAAATAACAGCCTTCCATCCTTCTGAGGTCAGGAAAATAAGGACCCTGATTGTTGGGGCCAATATACTGACTTTGCAAACCGCTTAGAAAGGGCTGTAAAGCATTGTGAAGCAGTGTACGGTGTAAGTCTATTGCTATTGCAATTGCTATCTTTGCTGCAGAGAGGGGGGGTGCATGCAGTCTCAATTTTACCACTTCTAACATAAACAAGGTACTTTATTTTATTGCTATATTAGCATTATTGCTACTTATCTTTTCTTAATAGAATATTACTTAATATCTTCTTAAGACCCAGAAGTCTAGCATCAAAGTCACAAGTAGTTACACCAAGTATTGGTACTGTGTAATTTTGGTCCATTCCGCAGACAAAATACATTAATTGGTAAATTGCACTATCCTGAAATTTATTGGAAAACACACCTAAGGATGCACTAGTTTCTAAGGAAGCACTAGAACAGAATAGAATGAAATTAGGACTCCTCTGTTCTTGTTTCTTATCTAGTTCTTCTTTTCCCCTTTTCTCCAGTTCTCCCTTTCTGTTATCAGAATCCCATGGGGGAAGATTTTTAGGAAACAAAAGCTGAATTCCAGTTATTTCAGTGTCTCAGCATGATGTCAATTTGTCACGAGCTTTAGGGGGTACTCTGATACCACACCAAGAGCTACTAGTTTATAATCGCTGAAGAAATGTAATATATTAGAAATTAGATTCCCCATTTACTCAAAATGGCATGTTTAGGAAAATCTCTATTAGCTGGTTGTCCTATATCTATGAATAAGAACCTTGGAGAAATCCAATATCCAATAAAGGTGTCTAATGCTTTCTAATAGATACATTTATATTAATATAGTTTTTTATTGACTTATCTATAGCTCTTTTACAAAGTTAGGGTCATCAGCAAGATTTGCCAGCAACCACTGAAAACTGAAAACTATTTGCTTTTGGAGGCTTCCTTCAAGAGCCAAGGTGATGCAGTGGTTAGAGTGCAGTACTGCAGGCTATTGACTGCTAGCTGCAGTTTGGCAGTTCAAATCTAACCAGCTCAAGGTTGACTCAGCCTTCCATCCTTCCAAAGTGTGTAAAATGAGGACCCAAATTCTTGGGGGCAAAATGCTGACTCCGTAAAACCACTTAGAGAGGGCTGTAAAGCACTGTGAGGCAGTATATAAGTCTAAGTGCTATTGCTGTTGCTATTCTTTGAACAGCATAAAGCTCACTCAATAATTGCTCTGCAATAAGAGCCCTGGCATAAAGAGAGAAATATGACAGCATGTTGGAGGTAAATCAGGATAGATGTTAGGTTTGTAAAGTCCTGCTTGTTATCCTGATCCACTCAGGAGCAACTCATAAATTATGTCAGCGCTTAATCCCAGGACACTACTTATGTCAATGGGAAAAGATGTGAAAATAAAAATAGTGATGAAGAAAGCAAAAGGAACAAGCAAGTCCTAAGCAATTGGGCATAGAAGGCAGAAGATAAAATGAGATAATACCCATTTCTTTAGTGTTGGATGATTCTGCCCACAAATCTTGGATCAAAGATATTATAAGCCCTGAGCCTCTTAGATTTAACAGATCAGTGTAAATCTAATGTAACAGATAATCAGTGTAAATTATCGAAAACCCAAAGTATCAGGAAAGTATATAAAATGAAGCACTTCCACATAAAATAACTTTTTCCCAACATAAATGCTTTAAATTTGTACATATAAAATTTTTGTTTGCTATGGTAATCTATATTACATTGAAAGGGCATCTTCTGATGCTGATAATTGTACTTTTTAAAATTACCCAGTTATGGTGTTGAGAAAGCTCAAAAAGAAAAAGTACTTATTTGTAGGATCTGCCAGTTCAATTTAGTTTTATTTCATTGTTATTTTTAATTTGCTATGTCTTCTCCAAGACCCATAATCATGCTGGGAACAAATCATTCTAGAACTGAACAGATTGAATTGAAATAATGTTTTATACACATACACACACACAAACACAACAACCAGTGCTTTAATGGCAATATAGAGAACTCCCCATAATACTGCACTCTATGCACTTGTTCAGTGCTTGGTTACGGTGATCTTTGAAGTGTTCTGCAGAACAGGCTCAAAAAAAATATTATTTTAATTCTCTTTCCCTCTGTGAGGTAGTCTTTTTTTCCCTCCAAAGTTCTTTGTTTTATCTCTGTTCATACATGGAAGAAAAATAACTATGATGGGGGAAAAATTGCAGATCAAAGCATTAGCACATATTAATTATGTAGGGTTTCAACTTGTCTGTGTTTCATAATAAATGCTATGAAGATTGTATAATTCAGCATGTTTCCAGATGAATTGTGCAGCTGTCCCGCTCTGTTTTTGGAATTTTAGTACAGCGTTATCTATCATCCTTCTCAAATTCACCCATTTTTAAAATACTTCTTCCCTTTTGCTTCTTCTTTAAGCAACTCTGCTAAAGAGGAAAGGATGAAATGGCTACATAATGCTGTTTGGTTAATAATGCTACATAACGGCACTGAAGCGCTCTTATTTGCCCCAAATTGTAGCATCTTGCTAGGAGTTTGATACCCTTGAACAGCATTACATATTTGCATAGCAATAAAATGCAATTTTCCAAAGAAAGCAACCTATAACTCATGCTTTCCAGAAACCCACTCAGTGCTTTAAACACATTCCTTCTGCCATTTTGGGTTATGAAAGTTAGATATGTAGATAAACTGAGAAACCATGACTCTCTGTATTTTTATAGAGAGGCCTGTTTTAAAAATAAGATGGCAAAAGAAACATGTTTGAAGAGGGCGGAAAACACAACTCAGATTTAAGCTTTACATTAAATTTTGTGCTTTTTAAAAATTCATAGCAGGTCTGTGAGCTTTGCTTTGTGAAGGAGAAGAGAAATGGCACTGTGATCCTGAATGGATCTTGACCTGCTCCAGGTTGACTCAGCCTTCCATTTTTCTGAGGTCAGTATAAGTATATAGAGCTGTGGTGGTGCAGTGATTAGAATGCAGTACTGCAGACTACTTCTGCTGACTGCCGGCAGTTTGGCAGTTCAAATCTCACCAGGCTCAAAATTGACTCAGCCTTCCATCCTTCTGAAGTGGGTAAAATGAGGACCAAGATTGTTGGGGGCAATAGGCTGACTTTGGAAACCACATAGAGAGGGCTATAAGGCCTTGTGAAGTGGTATATTAGTCTAAGTTCTAGTCCTATTGCTATTTTGCAATGCTGGGAATTGCTTAAAAACAGCTAGTTCTGCTCAACAAGTATGCAATGCAGCAAGGAGAAAGTTACACTGACTTCCTTTTCCACCCATATAGAGAAAAGATTAAGTTAGGATTATCAACTTTTCTTTCAGAAATTCTATACAGAATTTCAGCAAGTGAAGTTCTTCCCAGAACAAATATGCAGCAATAGAGAACAGCTCATCTACAGGTAGTCCTCAGCTTACGACAGTTCATTTAGTGACTATTCAAAGTTACAACAGTACTAAAAAAAGTGACTTATGACCATTTTTCATAGTTACAACATTTGCAGCATCCCCATGATCATGTGATTAAAATTCAGATGCTTGGCAATTGTTCCTACTTGACCACTGAGAAGTAAAGTCCTTGGGGAAGAGATTCATTTAACAATTGAGTTACTAACTTATCAACTGCAGTGATTCACTTAACAACGGTGGCAAGAAGGGTGTTAATGTTTTAAGGCAGCTTACAAATTTGAATTTGTAAATAATCAATAAGAACAAATAGTTCTGCAAATGCACAGTAAACCTTAACCACCAGCAAAAAACTAGTTCAGATCCAATTTTACTTATACAGTCAAATGTAAAATAATTAAACATCTTAATTTTAATAAGGGAAATAAGGAATGAAATAAGGGCATTTTATGCCTTTGGTAGTGGACTAGCAAAAAAAAAGTCTCAATCTGTTCTCATTAACCTCACAGAAGAAGGAAAACTATGTGGGAAGTTACCCAAAAAGGAGCCTTCTCTATCATGATCTTCTATTATTCCTTCTTAGGATGAAAGAGTCAGAGAAGATCCCAGGATGCACAACTACAAGCTTTGATCTATGGCTTTCTTTCTTACGGTCCTGCATCTGGATCCAGATACCATGTTTAAACACCTTGGGGGGGGGGGGGGGCAATGAAAGTCACAACTATCTTTATAGCTTAGAGCAGTGTTTCTCAAACTGGACAATTTTAAAATATGTAGACTTCAGCTCCCAGAATTCTACAGCCAGCCACCTCCACTCTTTTTGAAGTTGCCAAGTTTGAGAAACAAATGAACTGAACTGAAGGAAATTTAAAAGAAAGAAAAGCCAAGTACTTGGTAATAGGGGAGGGGGGGGAGAGAGAGAGAGAGACTATTTATACATTGAGGAGAGTTGATTTTGCAATGATGTTTGAGAAAATGATCTTGGAAGAATAATTAAAATAAGATGCATTTTAGTTAGAGTGATGTGGTTTAAAAAAGGCAAATGCAAGTGAGAGTACTCATACGTATATACAGTTTTAGCTGGATACCCGTGCTTCGTGATGAAACTATGTGATCGGGCAATGCCGGAGAAATCCAGTCCACTCCGGTTCAATCCATTGGCTCAGTGGTGATTGGCAATTGAAACACATAAGGGAATATCACTCCTGCTGCCTTGAGTCTGGAAGCAGTTCCATAGGTGGAAGGTGTAGACATTCTGGTGAGGTACCGATGTTTAATACTGTAAGGAGCCCCAGACCACTCCTGAGTGAAGGAGTGAAACGTCTGCCAGGTTGAACTGAGGTAATGGAATGTGAGACAACTGGCAGTTGTAACAGAGTTCTTTTCAGGTTGGGAGGGGGAGTAGAATGTCTAAATCCTTAGCATCAGAGCATGTTAATATATGACAACTAGCAGTTGCAACAGAGTTCTTTTCAGTGGGGAGGGGGAGTAGAATTCCTTAGCATCAGAGCTGTTAATTACTGTATAAAAAATACTAATGATCTGATGGTCATTTTGAAAAATCCTTTCTTAGCGAGCACCTAGAAGCCAAGAGGAACATACATGCCAAATTTCAAGTTTGTAGACTCTGTAGATTTCATGATGAGTGAATGGTACTTTGCTTTGATTGATTGATTGATTGATTGATAGATAGATAGGTAGATAGATAGATAGATAGATAGATAGATAGATAGATAGATAGATAGATAGATAGATAGATAGATAGATAGATAGATGATAGATAGATAGATTTGTGAAATCACAAAAAGTTATATTCTCCAATTCACAGGTTGCACAAATTCCATTTCAGCCTCTGCATATCAGATTCTGCTTTAAACATTTAGTTCTGAGCAGTTCTTCTTTTAAGAAGAAAAATTGGAAAAATTGGAACACATTTAGAGAATAGCAATGAGTTTGATCAGGAAATTAGAAATAATAGTTTAATAATAATAGTTTATAAAAAGTAGCTAGGTATGTTTGGTCTTAAGAAAAGACAGCTGGAAGGGAGGGAGGTAGTGCATTTATTTTTTAATATATCTAAATGTGATCAAGGGGTTTTCTGGGCCAAAAGGTGTAATTGGCTTCGAGTACTATCCATTAGAAGATTTAGGCAGGGCCAGGGCCAAAAAAGGCATGCAAAAATGAAATATAATGAATTATATAGTGGTGATTAATTGCTTCCTAAATAATTTTCCCCTTTCTGTTACTTTAAAAAAAAAAGTAGGGTACCATCAATTTTGCACAGATTATTTCTCCTTGATTTAGCACTGTGTTTCTTTTCATTTATTTGTTTAGTCTTTTATTGCTTTTAGAATAATGACAGAGTATTTTCCCCCAGCCAGCAATTCTAGGAATTAACATCTAACCACTTTAAAGTTTCCAAGATAAAATATCACTGATTTAGAATTTCTGTAAGGGTTTTTTTTTTCATTGATTAAAATATATTTATTCTTTCCTTTGTTCCAGCCCTGCTAAGCACAGTCCCAGACGCACTGTGTGGCTTAAAAAAATAAATAAAACTAAAAGTCTGTAACTATCATTGAATTTGTTGAGAAATTATCCTTGTAATCTCCAGGAATCAGAGGTGGACTCCTACCAGTTCAGGTGGTTTGGCAGCCTGGGTTGCTGAAACCGGCAGCGACCCACGCCTGCCATGCTCCTGAACCGGTTTGGGGGCTCATGCGCATAAGAATTGTAATTGCACAAATGTATATTTTTTTAACATTTTGTGCATGCACAGACTTATTTTTGTGCAAATGCACATGTGCACGGAGTGTGCATCTGATGCGCGAGCAAAGTGAGTGTATGCACGCAAAGTTTTTGCATGCACCGAACCAACAGTAATGCTGGGAGCAACCCACCTCTGCCAGGAATGTTAAGAATAGTAACAGCAAGCAAGAGATCCCCTTTTTTGAGCCTCTCTTTTATTTCACTCTGTGTGATATGTCTGAGGTTCTCTCCTCCAACCCATGCAATACCTTTTGCACACTATAAGGAGAAAAATTGTGAAATACACTTTGTATCATAGCCTATATCTTAATAAACTGGATTTAACCTTTTAAAATGTTCTTAATAGTCATGGCTCTTCTCATATGTGTACACTTTGCTAAATATAGCTAAATGAATTGGAGAATTCCATTCTACAATATGCTCTTTAGAATATCAATGTTATTTTTTTTTCTTTGTTTTTATTGCCCATTTCTTACTAACTTTGTGGTTGTTTTTCCTTGAGTGCATAAAACGTGATTCCACAGGACTAATTGATCTGTGGTCAACTCCATTTCTACGATAAGAGTCCATTGCTTATTTCTTTATATATTTGTTATCTCTTCAGCTAACCATAAAATCACTTTATCTCCCAATAAAGTATTAACATAATATAAATTTCTGTTCCATATGTTTTGTGTTCTTAACTGTTTCTTTTAACTGATTTCTATTTTCAACCTTTATTCAATTTTCCATTTTGAAACTAACAATTGCAGTGAGGAGGTGGGGATCTAGAACTCATAGAACTTTTATCTGAGATCTCAAATAAATTGTAATTATCATTCCACTGTTAAATTTAATTTTAAAAAGCATTGTCACCAATTTGGCTTAATAATTTAGCCTGCATTGTTTCCCAATCATTGTTATTTAGAAATACCACTTATTAGATCATGCTCTGTATTGTACCCAAAGATATGAGGATCCTTGTTTCTTTCTGCAAATCTGTGTCTTAAAGTCAAAATTCTCTAATATTTTTTTTAATTCTCCAAGAACAATTCCCCAAATTATATCTTCCCAATTTTGTAATACTAAATTCCCTATTCTTGTGTGTGTTCTTAAATATATACAGCAATCTTGTTGATCTTTTGTAAGGTAACAGTTGCCTTTGCACATTTGTGCTAGTTGTTCCCAACTCTAGGTGGCAGTGCTCATCTCCATTTCAAAGCCAAAGAGGCAGCACTTCTGAAGATGTTTCCGTGGTCATGTGGCCAGAATGACTAAATGCCAAAGGTGCATGGAACGCTGTTACCTTCCCACCAAAGGAGGTTCCTATTTTTCTACTTGCATTTTTTATGTGTTTTTGAACTGCTAGGTTGGCAGAAGCTGGGACAAATAACGGGAGGTCACTCCATTACCCGGCACTAGGGATTTGAACTGCCGAACTGCCAACCTTTCTGATCAAAAATCCACTGAGCCACCACGTAAATTTGTAAAATTTATTAGCTGCCCATCTTGTCACATGCTAACTCTGGGTGGCTTACAATATTAAAGTACATGTGTATTTTGAACTCATCATTCCATTGCTGATGGATGCACATTGATGTATATTGAGAATTTAAGCTCTTTTAATTAGAAATAACTATATTTTAATGAAACAAGAGTGAGTAAACATAACATGCACATCACAACTCAAGAAAAATATCCTTATTTCAATACCTGGTCATGAAAATCCTTGTATATGTATATTTGAAGGATGCATGGAAAATCAATTCTAACATTACTACGGTAATAAAATTATTATTCCTTGAGTTAAGCTCAACCCCAATGACTAATAAATCAATGTAGGGTTTTTTAAACAGAAATTTGGGAAGTTCTGCCATTGCGTATCCTGGTAGGATTCTTTTTTTAACCTTTATTTTATAATCAAGTCTACCTTCCAAACTTCCCTAGTAATTTCTAATCAAAGTATTAAACAGATTTCATTTTGTTTTGCTTTCTAGAAAGATCAGCCTATATGCTGATTAGCTACCTGTTGATATACTGCTGATACTGTATTAAAAATTATCTATAATCAAAAGTGAATTTGCCATGAGCTATGTTCTGTTCCAGAACTCAAATATATTTTTCAGAATTTGTTTCTTTAAGACTATGCATTTTCCAGCAGATTCTACTTGCTAATTTTTTAGGATTCCAGTAGAAAGAGGTACATATATATTACAGATCCATGACCCTGCTTTCCCCCAAAACGTTTCTTTTAATGTTCAGAACACGATAAACATAATGAATTCACTATCATAAGATGCAGTGATGCCTATTACTTCATAAGGGTCTGTTTAGATAAAGTTATGAAGATTCCATAGCAGAAAATATATGTAGCTCAGAATTGAATTGTTGGGTTCTTGGTGTTCTCCATATATGCTTCATTGACAATGTTACCGAGTGCAATAAAGAAACATCTGCAAGAAGAGGTTGAAAGAAAATTTAAAATCCAATGAAGTTATATGGCAAACATGCTAACAAACCATTTGTTATATATCTACTTTTAACCAGATGTTTATGAGATAGTGAAAAAGTATAACTGGTGCCATGGAAAAAAAATGGGCACTGTTATATTTGGCCATTTTTATATTAATGGAAAATGTAAGCTTGGTGGGGTTATGCTTCTAGAAGGACTCTCTATTACCTTTCAAAAACAGAAAGTAAATAGCAATAGTAATAGCACTTATACTTATATACCATTTGACAGTGCTTTACAGCCCTAAGTGATTTACAGTGTCAGCATATTGTCCCCAAGAATATGGGTCCTCATTTTAGACATCACCCTCTTGTTAACAATAAATCCATGATATGTGATGCCTTTACCTTTGATAAATCTTTTCTCCTAAGTGTTAAAAATCTTAGATTTCTATATTTTTAATCTACACATAGTTTCATCACTTTTTAAAAAATGCAGAAAAAATGTATTTTCTGCAATATTTAATGTCCTTCTCCTGGTTCTTTGAGGAACTTTATCTTCCATCCATGTTACTTTCTTTGCCTGCATTGATGCCACCAAGTGTACAGCTATTAAGCAAACGGCCTTTGCTGGGGGATGGGGGGGGGCACAAGAAGAAAGTAAAAGTTTGATGGGAAGCAAGAAACAGATGGGGACGGATATAAAATGCAGAAGAGAAGACTATGCAAAGAGAAAACTATCTGTACAGTAAATGTAAAATAAATGACATTTTGGAGCAAGCAGTTTTACTGTCTAGAAACCTCTCACACCACCGACATAGTACATAATATATTAATGGAAAAAGAGGCCAAATGGACAGAGAGAATAATTGCTATTTGTAGTTCTCACGGGTGCTGTTTTTCCTGACTGTGATGGCTTTGGAGCCTTAATGAGTAACTTCCCTTTGGAAGTACCAACTTCTTATCCTGCTGTGAAACCATTCTTGGTCCCCCATTGTTAGAGAGACTCGAAAACAAGTAATGGCTTGCATCAGTCCCAGATTCCCATATCTCCCGCCTGAAAGACTCTGCACTGCCTGGGTTCTGAAACTGTCAGTATAGCTCACAATTTCATTGTTCCCCGGGTAGAGATACAGAGATCAAGACATGAAAACTTCATCGGTATGGAAATCAAAAATATGACACCCGCAGATGCTCCATCAGTCAGCTTAAAGCAATTAGATTGGTATTGGTTCAGTAAGGGCAGCTATTACTGCTCATTGATCAAGGGGGGGTCAGCATTTCTCCTGCAATGACAAGCTACACATGATTATTTTTAGCAAGCAGGCTCTGAAGCAATGACAGACACTTCTGCTGGGTTGTAAGATGAATTAGAGGCCAGCAACATATCCCTACCAGCTCAGGAAAGGCCTGAATGTGGAAAGAATCAATCCCTTTGCTTCCCACTCAAAACAAGGAGGCACTAGAATGGAATGGAACAGAACAGAATAATAAGAGCTGGAAGGGACCTTAGAGGTCTTCTAGTCCAATCCCCTGCTTAAACAGGACACCCTGTATCATTTTAGGCAAATGGTTGTCAATCTCTTTTTGAAAGCCTCCTGTAATGGAGCATCCACAACTTCTGAGTTTGGACAGAAGTTCAAACTTCTGGGTGGGTGGAGATATAACCATTGACCTTCTTCCCAATGTTTTTTTCTTTTGCCCCTTTTTTCTGTTGTGATTTTCCTCTTCTGTCTAACCTAAGGAGCAGGTGGACAGGTGGACACATATTTGATCTAAATGTTGATTAATGGATTTGAAATTGAACAAAGACTGCATGGAATTAGATAGAGATTTGCAGCTGTTAATCTCTGCTCAAGAATTGGGAAACCTATGCCCTTTGAGACACTGCTGAACTTCAGCTTTCAATAGCCAAACAACATAACCAATGTGGAGAGAGGCTGAGAATTGTCTTTCAGCAAGTACAGTAGGTTCAGACATTACTGATCCCTGATCTAGAGAAATCTACTAACTTTAGAACTGTGCTGCATTTTTTTAAGAGCTTGGGTATGAATTCCAGTCCCACTTTAGGCATGAAAGCCAGTTGGGTGACTTTGAGCCAGACATTCTCTCAATCCAACTGACCTCATAGGGTTGCTGTTGTGGAGAAAATAGGAGACAGGTGTCAAACTCGCTGTGTCACATTGCCATTGCATGATGTTTCATAACATTTTTCCAAGTCATGGAGCTGAGGTGGGCATGGCCTGCGTGTGATGCATCTGGCCTGTGGGCTGCCATTTTGACACCCCTGACATAGGGGGAGGAATGAGAATTAGGTATGTTTGTGCCTTGAATTACCTATAAGCATGGTGGAAAATAAATAAATATTATATTTATATTCACAAGATTGTGGGATGTCACAATCTCAAGTATCTCATTTACTGGATCAACTCTTTTTTTCCTCAGTAGCATTCTTTTTCCTTTAACACCTATTGACATGTGATTTATGAACAGAAGCCACACTTGACAGGTAGACACAAGGATGAAAAATGCTAATACTGGCCTACAATGCTGTGCCAAAATCTCACTTTTTCATTTCCTACAAGTTTTCTACCCTTGTGAAAGAAGGTCCTTGTTAGGTCTGCCTCCGTTCAAAACCCAAGAAAGAAAACTTCTGACTCCATTGAAGTAGAGAAGAGGTACTTTTACTGAGTTTGAAATGATAGCAGCGAAAGAAAAGCAAGATCTGAGCCAAAAGGCGCGAAAGTTACACATTGAAAGTTTCCCCAAATCCATCCCTCCAGGAACCCAGGCTGAATGTCCAATCCCTGTCCTACAAAATATCATGTTGATGCAGGAGGGGGTGCACAGGTAAACCCACCAGTGGCTGGCCAGGTTAGGTGGTCTCAATAGAATGGACCTTATAAATTCATATTAGCTTGATCTTTAGCTTGAGTGAACTTTCTCTCTAACTTTGACTTTTAGCTTCCAACTTTGACTTCTGACTTCCTCATAAGTATTAAAAATAGTGTTGAACAGTGTGGCAAGACCCTCTAAAAGAGGGGCACAGGAAGCCAGGCATGGGTGAGAGATAGAACAGAGGTGAAACAGCTAACATTCCAAATGAACTTCTCCTTTTCGAAATGTCATGCTTGTCTCGTGTATAGAAACGCCTTGAGAATGCACAGTGTGGAACACGGCATAAAAGTAGCATCCTGGGCAGAGCCCAGGCAGTTCAGATTTTGGTGTGTGAGCACGCTGAACTCGATGCATCAAATAAACCTGTTTCTCTCACACCTTCGTGGTCTCGAGTCCTGGTCTTTCGTAAGTAGAGTGCAAACCTCAAATCTGCTGCAACAATGTGGGGCATATCTTCAGATGTTTTTGTCCATCTGGAGTTCCAGGATGGTTGGCCTTGACTGGATGTAAACAACTCCATTTAGCAGCACAATAATTTGTGAGAGTAAATCTTCCTTTTTATTCACATGGGCCTTCTTCATACCAGCTCACTTCCCAAACCCTAATGCCATGCCCACCCCTCCCCGTTACTATGGCAGTCGACAGTAAGCAAACATCAAAGGGAAAACCCATGCTGGAGATCTGGCTGACAGTTCTGTTATCCTACCTCAAATAATGTGTGTGTGTTTCATTAAACTATCTAATACAACAGTTGCAAATACATAACTCTGTTAAAAACCTACATTTTTAAACTACCTTATAACCTTCTTGTGATTGTCTAAGGATCGCCATCTGAAAAAGCCCCATAAAATTGTGCCTGTTGTATAACTGAAGGCTGATTGGCCAGATTATACAATGAAAAGTAAGTATCTGAAAAATACTGTCCTATTGCTCAGTCACCTTTTAATTATGCTAAGTGCAACTTTGCATTCTACTCATGAGTGTTGCACCTCAAATTTTCCTTTGGGAAAAAGAAAACATTGAAAGTTGTATTTTTTCCTGTGTACTTTTTGAGTTATCATTTTTTACTTCTACCAAATTTTGCACTTCTCTAACTAATCAAATATATTTGTTTAACTAACTTGTGATCATAGACCAAAATACAGAAAGAAAACAAATGAAAAAGAAAAAAAATTGTGTTGTTATTTAAAAGCCAGTTAAAAGAAAACTAAAAGACAGGGAGCAGTTTATTTAAAAAAATATCCAGAATAGAATATTTCCCTTTTGGAGCCAAAATTATCAAATTGTGTAGTACAATTTTCTCAAATGCACATAGGAGGGGGAAGTATGCCTAAAATGTATGTATTTATTGAAATAATATATAAAGCACCTTTAAGGAAGGTTGCTTACAAAAAGTATATGTTAGGAAAATGTGCCGTCAAAATGCATACCTTAAGAAAAACAAACACATCAACATGCAGGGACATGCAGTCACTAGAGGCAGGGGAGGCGGGGCCTGTCTTCTGAGGAAAAGGAAAGAATTTTAAAGAATTTTTTTAAAATAATTAAAGTCAAGGTAGTTGCTGCCAGACTCCAAGTTACAGTGACTTGGAGTCTGCTTAGTTTTAACTATAGGAGGAGGCGAGAGATGTATGGGCCTCCTTTGCATAAGGAATTTTTTGCCTTTTAAGTTAAGCAAGGGTTAAAAAGCGAAAAATTTCATATGCAAAGGAGGCACGTGATTCTCCCACCTCCTGATCTGGGAGCAGCGAATCATGCTTTGCAGTTGAGCATGCTTACATTGGGCAGGTTATTTCGGAGGGCGCGCTTCAGAGGAGAGAGAAGTGGGGGAGAAGGGGGAGGCTCGCTCTTGTCAGAAGAGACCGCATGAGAGCCGAGTCCGGGAGGAGTCAGTTCTTAGAGCAAACTTCAGGCTCAAGGGACCGCCTTCCCTCCTGCTGCTCAGTTTATTTTTTTGCAAAGGAGCCGGTGCCCCTGGAGGCTTTGGAGCAACTCTCAGGACTGAAAATGCAGTGTTCTCCCCACCGCCCAAGGGTCAGATCTGGCTGGCATAGAGGCATCCCGCGCCTCACAGCTGGGTCGGACATACCTACGGGGTTCTGGATGCCTCTATTTCAGACATAGCTGCTGCGGGGCAGGCAAAAGCCGCTTTCTTTCTTTTTGCCTCACCAGCCATAAGCTTCACCGCACATCACTGTCAACATGCATATGAAGCTAAAGCAAGCCATTCTTTTAAGAAAACATCTCTAGTTGATGTTAAGGGGATGAACTGAATTTATGACTGTAAAAAGGAAAACTGAATAAAGCGAAAACATGTTTGTCTATCCATATTATTCATCTTGTTTTGCTTCTTTTAAAAATCATGTTCTGAATAACAGTAAGCATCACAATTTCAAAAACAAAACAAGGGTTTGTAGCTTGAGCCTTATAATTAAATTTGAAAGGATAGTTTGCTTCCGTATCAAATATTTAAATTGGATGCTAGGCACAAAACATTTTCTTGTCTTGTTCTCCAGCATGATGCTATATTATGTACAGATGGATGAATTTTTGCAGCTGTTTAGATGGACAGTGTTTGCTTTTAGTCTTGATGAAAATTCATACAGGTTATCACTGTGTCAAGTATACATTTTTGCACTACTAACAAGAAATCCACATGCTACTTTTTAGAGGTTTTATGAGGACTCCAGAGTGAGATGTATTGCTTTTAAGCATTTAAACAACAAGAAATTGTTAATGCCTAGAAACAGATGATATCAGTAAACATTTGCAGCTGAATCCAACTCAGAAGAAAGCTGCAGATAGTTTTATTCTTAATTAAATAGTTACCAAATTGCTGTGTTAGTTGATTTGAATGGAAAGGTTTTTCAGTGTTTGCCAATGCTTTGTAATTGGGGGAGGGGGAATTAACCTAAGACAGTTATCAGATATTCACTTTAGGAATGAACAGCTATTGTTGAAAATGGATGCAATTTGGGGACTTAGAAACTACATTTTATTAAGCTTCCAATGCTGTTCTTTCTCTGTTTATTTTTTTCTTTGTAAACTTGTGCTTAATCAACTACAATCTATCTTTAGCTTAGTTCAGCTAGCACTGAACTAACAAACACAGTCTTAACTTGTTAAGAATGATAGGATTGAGTTTAGTGGGGCTTATTCTGGATATGTTTGCATAGAATGTTGACTGAGTTATTTTCATTCAGGCTTGCTTAGTCTTCACTAATATAATAACCCAAAACGATACTTATTTTATTATTTGGTGACTATTTTCTACATTATTATTTGAGTAACCTTTGTAAAAGAAGTAGAAATAGTAGTAGTGAATATATTTTCACATCCTGAGAATCTTACTCTAACTCATCAATATTTTTAATAACTTTGAGTCCCTCAATTCAAGCATGGACAAATAAGAAACATATGAAAATCCTTACAGAGAAAGATAATTATTGAACTCAGAAGGTCCACCTCGCCTGTTATTTATTCCTATTTCCTAATCATGCAGAATGACATTGCTTGACATCAGTCCATTGCCTGTTGCTGTAGACCTCTTCAATTCCACGTGATGAAAGTTACCTGGACCATTGCTTTCCAACCGGGATGAACATTATCCTGTCCTAACTGCTTTCCTGATACTTGCTTGGCGATAACAAGCATGGCATTTCTCCAACTAGCTAGAGAAAAGAGGTGGACTTCATATCCCTAAATTATGCTCAACTAATAGATGTTGAGGCCTTAAATAAAGATAATCTAAAAGTATCAAATCTTTGTTAATTGTTGGCGAAGCCTTTCAATAACAGCTCTCCTAGCCATAAATGAACAATATATCTTCCAGCAATAAATCGACTGTTTAGATTTCAATTAATTTCCCTGTGTTAAATGAACTGGGTCCTATTGCTTTTAGCAATAAAAATCTCACTAATTGAAAACATTTGCTTTACCTGCTTGAGAAACGAAGGGCAAAGGTGGAATTTTGCACTGTGGGATATGCATGAGCACACAGAACCCTACAGCTAAACCAATTTTCCCCCACTCCATCCCCACCCCCCACTCCCAAAAAGGGATGTTAGAAGAGAATCTGTGACTCAAGGTTATGTCTTGCATATCTTTCTAAGGGCATTGTGTGTCTTTTCCAGGAGATTGCACAAGTCCCTGAAACTGAAAGTGAAATCCTGAGCAAAAAGGTGTTTAAGGAGTTGAAAACAGGCACTTATGAACACCTCCATATGCTCCAAAGATTTTGTCTGTTTGTCTTTAAATATAGATTAGAGAAAGTTGCATGTCTTAAATTAGATTATATGTACAAATGCAGAGGGGGGGAGGGGCATCCAACATGAATGTTTCATAAAATTCATGTGGTTTATAGAAAAGACTGATGATTAAATCAACATAGTTCTGAGACAAGCCCAGAGGGACTGATTTGTTTATACTTACTTTGGGTTCTATTCAGGTTAATTTCTGTATTAACATTTTGGGTTCTGGTTCTTTTTTTTTAATGTTGTTTTTCTCCTTCAATACTTGTTCGGGTAGAAAAGCAGGAAATAAATCAAATACACAGAATAAATAAATGGTTCAATTTTGCACTTCAGCACTTGATGGGAAGGTGAAAATGGGGGAAGATAAAATCTGCAATATGTTTATATCTTGGCTTTTTCTCTTTCTCTCCTCTAGCTTTGTTCCTAGATAAGGATTTAAAAGTATTATTTCTGACACAGACTCTTATTTGCTTGATTTACTGCATGAAGGAAATTAGAATGGGGGACGTAAAACCCTCTTTCTTTAAAACACATAAACCTTCATCTAAATAGATGTTATTTTATTGAGCTTCACAATCTTTTCAACAGCTTGACAACCTACTTTCTTTGAAAGGAGCATTTCAAAATGAAATGCAAAGCCCCAGCCATACCCGAATTTCCCTGAAAATTATTGTGGCATCTTGGCACCAACTGAAGCTGAGAAATAATTCCTTAAGAAGTTGTGCATACTTTTACTCCTATCCTGTCCGGCCTGTTTATTTTAAGCTCCCTCTGAGTTTTCCACTAAATGATCTTAATGTTATCTTGTTCACACAGTAATAATTTTATTAAAGGAGAATCAGAAGACTGTCTTTAATAAATGTGAACAACTATATAAAAAAATAGCAATTAAAGCTTTTGCTTCTGGACCTTTCAGAAAGATACAGAACAAACCTCAATGATTAGCATTATATAGCAGTATATGAGATGGATGGATGGATGAATAGATGAGAGAGAGAGAGAGAGAGATAGTGAGAGTTAGAGAGATAAACACACACACACACACACACACACAGAGGAATTACAACTATACATGATAATAAATATTCTAAAAACCTAACATACAACCTATAAGAGAAGAGAAAAGAAGCAATGGCTCCTTCAACAATAGAGCCATATAGATAATTCCCCAGTTCTAGCGAAGTCCAAGGCCTGATCATATAACCAGATCTTGAGGGCCTTATTGGAATATCAAATTTTAAGGATACTGCCTTATTGGAAAAACCTATTTACCAAATCAAAATATCATCTGGCAAGCAAAGTTCACACAAATACAAATTTAAAAGGTAAGCAGAGATATTGCCAATATCATTTTAAATTACAACAGTGTTAAGAAAATTTTTATATATGAAATGGACAACAGATAGTCTTTTTGGTTTTTATTCCGTTTTAGTTATGATTCATGGCAACCTATTATTGTTACCAGGTATTTGGCCATGATTCTCTTTTAAATGAAAAATTAAGCTTGGCTTCTTTTAAATTGAAGCACAGCTCTATAATATACAGCTTGTGAATGAGACTTGCTACATGCCAATAAGTATAAATGGCTTGAGCACGCTTTCCAATACACTACCTTCCATATGCCTTTCATCAAAATTCTCACTGACTGCAATAGAAAGCACATTGGTTTGCATCTAAAGTGTCTCAACGATTGGGCTTAGAACTGAAGTCTCATTTTAATAGCCTGGGTTTCACCCAGGATTCCAAACAGTGAAAAAAGTTAGAGTGCCATCCTTATCTCAATAAGAACATAAAGAACATTCAAGTGGTATAGCTTTCCAGAAGGACAATATTTTAACAAATAGACAGCCACCTGTCTTCACTGGCCTTAGCTTCTTTGTTTTTATTTGATACTGAGATGTCATAATGATCCAGCTTATTTACACGCATATTTCAAAGAGTGCAAGAGTTCAGTGCTGCACTTTCTTCTTTTCTCTCTTTGTACTAGAGACAAAAAAATATATACATGGAGAAAGAAAAGCTGCTAAATCATTTTCCCAGACATGGTAATTTGGATGGGGAGGAGGTTAAGTGGAAAAACATTCAAATATGCTGCATTCAATCAGCTGCAGGCAGAAGTCCAAAAATAGGTTTACTATTTAATTTTGACTGTTTTCTCTCACTGCTCAACAGATTCTTTGTCTCCCAAGGGCAAATTCTAAACACAATAGTATATTATCTTAATGTAGTTCCATACTTAGAGGAGCACTGGAAGTGTGACTTGTTTTCACTAATATCAGCTGTGATTTCACCCTCATGTCCATTGCATTGTGACCTACACTTTTGCTCCTCAAATAGGTTCACATAATATCACTGATTTACCATTCTGTTCTTTCAAAATAAAACTTTCAAAATAGTTTGTGTTATTTAATTTTGTTGATGTTTTTTTTCCTTCCTGGATGAAGGAGCATATTCTTGCCCAAACTGACTTTGGCCGGCTTATCCAGATAAAGACAGATAAGACCAGTGACACAGGGGCTCAGAGGACATCTATATCTTTCCTTGAAGACTCCTATTCAGATATTTGTCATCCAAGGTGTCAGCCTGCCAGGATGCTGGATAAACCCCTGTCTCCCAGCTAATATTGTTTAAAGGGCACTAGATGCAAATGTTTGCATCTAGAAAGTAGTAGAAAGTCTGGATTTAACTGTGTGTATTGGCTTCCATTTGATTTAGGACCCAAGATTATAAGTATCTGAGCTCATGTAGAAACTAGGTTAACTGTTACAGAATTGCACTATCTATTGCAATTTGGTGTGCTCCATAAAAGGAAAGATGGCACATCCAAACTGCCTGAGTGTTATGTTTCAATCTTAGATTTCAATAGGGTGAGGATGCTTTTTTAAAAAAGCAGAAGAAAGTGTCAAAAGGCCAAAAGGCCAAAAACAAATATTAGGTATGGCTTGAATGGATGGTGGGCATCCAAAACCAAAGTGGATAGGGAACTATTTATGTTAATCAGTGGTGGGTTTCAAAAATTGTTCGAACCTACTCTGTGGGTGTGGTCTCCTTTGTGGGAGTGGCTTGCTGCCCATGTGACCAGATATGAAGATGCCGACGACATTTGTCAGAACCACCTTAAATTACCTGACACACAGCACTGGCATGCATAAGAATATGATGTAAACTTGTTTTTTAAAAGGCATCTTTGGTTTGTGTTAAAACAACTTCAACACACACAATGTTCTGATTGCACCACAAACGCAGTAGTCATGCTTACATTTCACAGAGGCACTGAGTTTTATAAATATGAGCATGATAGTGTAGAATAATCATATCCAAGGACCAGTGGTGGGTTTCAAAAAATTTGGGAACCTCTTCTGTAGGTGTGGCCTGCTTTCCGGGTCCACTGGTGGAACCTCTTCTAACTGGTTTGGTAGATTTGACGAACCGGTTCTACCGAATAGGTGCGAACTGGTAGGAACCCACCTCTGATGTTAATGTTTTTGTCCATATATTCCAGTCAAGCTTCTCTAAATATTTCCCACTGGAAATGTTTATACATTCTGAGAATGGCTATACCTATACTTTGTGTTGCATATCTCTATCACAATGGTGACATTGGATTTATTCCTGGAATTCAAACTACTCCATTTAGTCTTAGAATTCTCAAACAAATTCATCCAAGTGGTTTTTTTTAAAGTGGACATTCAGGATCAAAAAAAAACTTCTTAATGTCTACTTTCAGCAGAACCTGGGCTGGATTACATCTTCCACAATGATATTTCTGTTTACAGGAAAACTCAAGGTTTTCTCTGACAATGACAGGTTCTACTCCTATACAGATAATTCCAAATCCTATCTGGAAAAAAAAATCATTTCATTTCCAAGGCAATTTAGCTTTGAGCAGAGAGAGAAGAGAGAGAGGGAGGGAAGGGGGGTGGGAGGCAGGGAAGGAGGGAGAGATTGCTACCCAGTGTGATGGTATCTCTCATACCAATGACATTGCTAATCTGCATAAAATGCCATCTAGTGCTTGCAGCGGCTGAACCAAAAAGGGAAAAAAGTGTTCTTTACTAGATATATTTTGTTTTATATATTCTTTTTCTGCATAGCCCTTTCCTGGTTCATGGTGATAAGCAATTTTCTCTTAGCTCTGTCTCATTCCTGCTGGCTTTTCTTACTTTTGTTTCTGTTTGGCTCAGATCATTAGCATTCTAGCTGCAAATATTAGGAAGGCATCTCACTCATATCCTCCCAAAATAAAACGCAATGGAAATTCAGGTGTTTTTTAAAAAAAAATGTCTTTCCAACAATGTACATGAGTATAAGAACGTCCTGGATCAACCCAAAGGCATAAGAAGTCCAACACCGTATCCTTATGATAGTCTTTCAACTGCTTATATTACAGAAGACTCTGTAGCTAATTGTATCTTGACCTTCCTAAGAACATTTGAAGAGCCATGCAGCATTAGACCAAATGCCAACCTATGCTAATGGAAGACCCTGAACTTATTTCCAGTGGGTTTCTGATCCAATTTAAGGGAATGGTTTTGACCTTTATGGTTTGTCACTTGGAAAACTTCCGGATTCTTCTCCAGTCAAGTTCATTCTGTCCAAGTAGATCTAACAAGAAACAATTATTTCCAATCCCACAAGAGATGTGGGATACTGAGGCAAAGGAGTGCTACTTTTCTGCTTTAGCACTGATATTTTGGGGTACCCTCCATGTGGAAATCAGGCTAGTTTTCCCTTTTGTTCCACAAGCTTCTTAAGGTTGATTTTTTCAGAGATCCTTCTCCTGATTTGAGCTGTTGCTGCTATCTTTTATTCTTTTTCTATTCTTGTAGAGTGGTTGTATTTTTAATTTTTATATAGGAGTTGTTTTATATCATGTTTTAGGCAAGATGCCAACTTATTTTTTTAATGTTGCAGCAAAGAAATGTGTCTATGGAAATTCTCAGTCATCCAGGTCATGGTTGTCCCAAAGATGCCTTTTACAAGAGGCAACTGACCTTTCTCATTTTTCTTTGAAGACACTTCGCTTGTCATCCAAGAAGCTTCTTCAGCCCCCACCATCCAGTCAGAGCTGAAGAAGCTTCTTGGATGAGCAGTGAAACGTCTTCAAAAAAACCCCAGAAAGTCCAGTTGCTTCTTGAAAAAAGCATCTTTGGGACAGCATACAAACATGTTTAAAAATAAATAAAAATGTTCCCGGCCATTCTGCCACCAGCAATGAAAGTTATATAGAGCCTGTCTAGTAAAGAACATTAGATTTATTCTCCATTATTTGGTCTAAATACCTTTCAAAGCAGAACAGAATAACAGAGTTGGAAGAAACCTTGGAAGCTTTCTAGTCCAACCCTCTGCTCAAGCAGGAGACCCTATATCATTCCAGACAAGTGGCTGTCCGGTCTCTTCTTAAAAACCTCCAGTGATGGAAACAACTTCTGGAGAAAGGCTGTTCCACTCATTATTGTTCTATCTGTCAGGGATTTTATCCTTATTTCTAGATTGGTTTTCTCCTTGATTAGTTTCCATCAAATCCACCAATACATCCTTGGTTGAATATTTAACTTGTGATGGTGAAGAGGTCCTGATTATTGCACCATTATTCATTCTCTTGGATGACTTGCTTCTAAATATTGAGAGAAGGACCAATTTTTTTCTTCTACATCTTCTTTTTCTATACATCTCTCTTATGTTCAGTCTTATTTGATCTAAACAGGATAAGATTTCCTCATAAGGAAAATTATTTAGTCTCTTTTGGGATGTCTCTTCCACAGATGAGCGAGAATAGACTGATGAATGAGGCCTTCAATTAACAACAAAAAAACATGTTTTTGCTCTTCTGCTAAACAGATCTTCTAAAATGCATGCAAACAGGATGTGTTCCAGCACTATTAGTTCTGCCATTACTGAGCAATTACACGACAGTTACTGTGATGAAATGATAAATTGCTTGCATTCTGGTAAAGAAAATAAACAGTTACGTGGCACTTCCATATAAGGAAGTTGGGATATAAAGTTAGGAAATCGGAGGGAAGGGGAAGGAAGGGAAGTTGTGTACATACAAAAAAAAAGAATAAGAAATCACTAATAGCCCTTGTGACAAAGGAAACTATTATGATGTAAATAGGCACAGGGCTGTATGCCTCTATTTCTTTCCTGTTCAGTTGTGTTTGATTGTCAGGCCCAAGCCCTAGTCAAGTTCAATCTTTTATTTGCTGATATCAAATGGACAGAATAGGGACATGGTGGCTCAGTGGCTAAGACGCTGAGCTTGTTGATCAGAAAGATTGCCATTTCGGCAGTTCGAATCCATAGTGCGATGTAATGGAGTGAGCTCCCGTTACTTGTCCCAGCTTCTGCCAACCTAGCAGTTCCAAAGCATGTAAAAATGCAAGTAGAAAAATAGGAACCACCTTTGGTAGGAAGGTAACAGCATTCCATGTGCCTTCGGTGTTTAATCATGCCAGCCACATGACTACGGAGATGTCTTTGGAGAGCACTGGCTCTTCAGCTTTGAAACGGAGATGAGCACCACCCCCTAGAGTCGAGAACGATTAGCACATATGTGCGAGGGGAACCTTTACCTTTACCTTAATAGACAGAATCTTGCTAAGCCAAGGCTATAACTTTCTAACCTACTAGAGATATCTTGATATTCTAAGGTGTAGCTACCATGAATCTTGGGGAAGAGTTTTAGCAACACAGGGCTTTCCCAGAGAGAGACCTGGATTAAGTGACAGCACAGTTTCAAGATCAGAATAGAGTAGAGTAGAGTAGAGTAGAGTAGAGTAGAGTAGAGTAGAGTAGAGTAGAGTAGAGTAGAGTAGAATAGAATAGAATAGAATAGAATAGAATAGAATAGAATAGAATAGAATAGAATAGAATAGAATTCTTTATTGGCCAAGTGGGATTGGATACACAAGGAATTTGTCTTTGGTGCATATGCTCTCAGTGTACATAAAGAAAAATAAAATAGAATACATTCATCAAGAATCATAAGAATATAATACCTATTCCCAATGAATGCCCAAAATTTTAAAGTACTAGGGAAAGATCTAACAAGGGAAGAGATCACTTCCATATAAAAGCACTAAGTTTATAATTTTGTTCTAGTGGCGGTGAGAAGTAAAATTACCGGTATATTTATCCATTTATCCACAGAAATAAACCTAGGAAAAATCATGCCATTTTTCACTAGACTGCAAGTCAGTTTGGCTACAATCACCATAGTTGGCAGAAAACTGACATAATTCATGAGGAATGATTTATTAAGTCAAGCATACTAGTCATGTCTATTTCCCGAGAGTATGATCAGATTGTTTTCTATTTCTTATTCCCTGAATGCTAGGAGAATATCAAGGACCATTTTTTTGTAGCTGAAGGGAGAGAAGGAAGGAAGGAGATTCTTTACATAAATACTATTAGATTGAGATACAATTTTGGTACATAATTATTTGCAAATATATAAGCTTGGTGAGAGAGATAAGATAGAAGGTAATTCTAATCTGAAATCAAGGTCTTTATGCATCTCTATCCCACCCCCAACCTGTTCCCAAATCCAAACAATGGTGGGGCTTTTCAATATTGCTTATTTAGTATTCATCAAGAAAATCTATTGATGACCTTGCTAGGCGTTGAAGACACTTAATGGCACATAATTAAACAAACAAACAATCAATCAAAAAGCAATATTGCTTCTGACTGAAACCGGGAAAATATCCCAACACCAACTTCCAGATTCTAGTGACTTATAGAAACTACTGGTAGTCCTCAACCTATGACCACAATTGAGTCCAAACTTTATGTTGCTAAGTGAAAAATTTGTTAAATGGGTTTTGCCCCATTTTACGATTTTTCTTGCCATATCTATTAAGTGAATCCCTGCAAATTATTAACATGGTTGTTAAGTGAATCTGGCTACCCCATTGACTTTGCTTGTCAGAAGGTTGCAAAAGGGGATCCCATGACCCCAGTAATCATCATAAATGTGAATCAGTTGTCAAATATCTGAATGTAAATCACGTGATAAATCATAAGTGTGAAAATGGTCGTAAGTCACTTTTTCTCAGTGTCATTGTAACTTCAAATGGACACTAAGACTGTTGAAAGTTGAGAACTACCTGAACAAGCTACCAAAGACTGTTACTGTTATCAGAATTTGATGGTTTACCATTTATGTAAATATTGAGAGCCTTAAAGAGAAAACATACTGGCATTATTAAGATTTATAAGAAATTTGTGGACCTTTATTACTTCAAAGTAGCATTGCCGCAAATCTGGAGGTGGCCAGGGGAGGGGTGTCAAAACTGGGTGAAATCAGACAGCATCCATTTGCCTCCACTCAAAATTCCACAAAACAAAACCTCTTCATCTATGAATGAGACATCCAGAATAAATGGAAATTACTGAAAGATTCCTCAAAGAACTGAAAGCAAAGCGCTTACAGTGGGGAAATATATACAACAAAGAAAGATAATTATACCAATTAATGTGAAAAAGCTCTCTCTCAGGAAATTACATTTCATATTCTATAAATCAAAAGCAGCCGGTTAAAAAAGACATTGTGCACTAAGATGGCACATCGGTGTAAATTATTCTTGTTGCTCAGTTAATAATATGTATATATAATAAAAGGACAAGCAAGAATACTAACACCACCAACCTAAGCAAGGCATAAAGGAGAGCAATCTTCTTTCCTAGCATCTGATGGCGTCTAAGCTTGTTGTTTCATCTTTTTTACTTTATGGATAGAGGGAAGGCAAGATAGAATTTCCAAAGATTGGCAAGGATGTCTGATCCCTACTTGTTCAGTAAGATTCATTCAATAAGATAAATTCAATAAATAAACAAAAACAAATAAATAAAGATTAACCACCCTTGCCTTGTCACTAGTCCCTTCAACAGGTTCTTGAAAATCTGACAAGAAAACAAGAATGAGAAGTTATACAAAAAGGCCAATCAGAACCCAGTTCTGATCCTGAAAACACATTCCTTGACTGAAATGTACTGGGTTATGGTGGCTCCTTAAATTCATTTGCGTTAAAAGACATTATAATTGCATTTTGCCATAAGGGTCATCATAATTGGGCTGCAAAAATCCATCAGGCATCAGCAAAATGGGTTTTCTGTGCCTCTTTCCAGCCTTAATAGTAAACTGGCTTTTTTCAGGGCCTCTTTAAATGGAGGCTGGCGTTCCATGTTCTTTAAATGGAGTGGACCAATTTAGAATGCAAATGGTAAGAGTTCTTCCATTGTTTCAGATTCCCCCACATGCTTTTGCTTACTGGGCTATAGATTGCAACGAATCAAAATAAATGGGGAGAAATTGCGTAGGCATAGAATGCATCAACCCCTATTCTTTGTCTGGACTCTAAAGCTAAGCATGGTCAAGCTTGGTTAGGACTTGGGTGAAAAACTAGGAAATTCCAAGGTTATAGGCTAGACTAAAAAAAATCAAAAATAATCTGAAGCAGATGATGGCAAATTCCTTCTATCTTCTCAGCAAGAAAACCACAGAGATGCACTCAAGAAAGAACCAAGAGTCAAGTTAGAAGTAAAAGAGATTTGACTTACATTCCTTTGGTCCCAAATTAGTGGACCAGAGGAATGTTGTGGATATAATCTATGTGAATTTCAGTAAGGCATTTGATAAAGTAGACAACAACCTACTACTTGATAAGATAGAAAAATGTGGGATCCATCCACCAGATGGATTCATAACTGGCCGACCAATCACACTCAACACATAGCCTTCAATGGAACTGCATCTACATGGAAGGAAGTATGCAGTGGGATATTGTTTTAGGCACAGTATTTTTCAACATCTTCATCAATGATTTGGATAAGGAAATAGAAGGGAACTCATCAAATTTTCAGACAAAACCCAGCAGGAATACCCACACTCCAGAAGATAGACTTAAGATATAGAAGGATCTTGACAGACTTGAATGATGGGCACTATCTAACAAAATGAAATTCAATCGTGAAAAAAGTAAGATTCTACATTTAGGCAAGAAAAACCAAATGGGCAGGTAAAGTATAGGTGGTACCTTGCTCAATAGTAGTAACTGTGAGAGGGATCTTGGAGTAGACAATTACTTAAATATGAGCCAGCAATGTGCTGCAGTTCCCAAAAAAGCCAACACAGTTCTAGGCTGCATTAACAGAGGGATAGAATTAAGATCACATGAAGTGTTAATACCACTTTATAATGTCTTGGTAAGGCCACACTTGGAATACTGCATCCAGTTTTGATCACCATGATGTAAAAAAGATGTTGAGACTCTAGAAAGACTGCAGAGAAGAGCAACAAAGATGATGAGGGAAATGGATACTAAAACATATAAACATATATCCAATTGCTGGACTTGGGTATGTCTGGTTTGATGAAAAGAAGGACTAGGGGAGACATGATAACAGTGTTCTAATATCTCAGGGGTTTCCACAAAGAAGAGGGAGTCAAGCGATTCTCCAAAGCACCTGAGGGCAGGACAAGAAGCAATGGGTGGAAACTAATCAAGGAGAGAAACAACTTAGGAGAAATTTCCTGACAGTTAGAACAATTAATCAATGGAACAGCTTGCCTCCAGAAGTTGTGAATGCTCCAACTCTGGAAATTTTAAAGGGGATGTTGGATAGCCATTTGTCTGATATGATAAAGGGTTTCCTGCCTCAGCAGGGGGTTGAAGACCTCCAAAGTCCCTTCCAGCTCTGTTATTCTATTATTTGGATTTAAGCAAGAAGAAAGCATATGTATGATCATTGATATTTGATAAAGTGATCCTTCAGTACCTCTCAAGGTTCTGGACATTCTACACTGTGGACTTGGTTCTCAGCTATCCTCATGTGAGCCTCAGGTTAGCTTCATCCACTGGATAGACCACAGCATTCAGACCCATCTTCCTTCAAACAGGCTGCCTAAAATTTATTGCAAGAAGAATTCAGTCAAAAACACAGCAGATGCCAAGAGCAATGGACTGTAATAGTTTATAGGGAGCAAAAAAGAAATTCTACTGGCATTCTTTAAAAATCCACACTTTATTTTGTCTACTGTGGTACAGTAACTGTTCTAACTATCAGGAAATTTCTCCAACAGTTGCGACACAAGACAAACATAAACTTCATTCCTTCAATCCACACAATTATAGGATGCAGTTTGTAACTGCAAATATTAAGCACTCTTTAACGCTGCCAGTCCTTCTTCCTCATGGAGCCGGTTTTAGCCCAGTGTTACTCCACCATAACAACTTTAAGATGTGTGGACTTCAATTCCCAGAATTCTGCAAGTTGAAACCCCAAATCTTAACGTTCTGGAGGTTGAGAAATATTACTTAAATTATCTTTGTTTTGAGTTGCAACCATTGTTAATCTACTTTTTAAACTTTTTCAAAACATTTAGCTAGTCACAAAGAAAATGAAAAAAAAAGTTTGCTGTAGAGAAAGTGTGTCTTTAACAAGAAAGTAAAGAGGCAATAGCAATAAAAACAGTTCTTTTGCAACTCCACCCCCCCCCCTCAAAAGGTGGGTGGGAGTCATCACATAATCTAAAATTTCTGAACATCTCACTGTTGAACTGCAGAATTGCCTAGAATGACCTGAAACAAACGCAGCTTTTCTCATATTGAAACGTGGACTTTTGTACAGATGAGCTATCTGCAAAGGCCTGGCATTTCTCTTTTTCCCACCCACTCTCAGCCAGGCACACATGCGTCACTCTCATTCAACTCAATCTTGTCTGCTTTCACTTCTCAGGCACCAAGATGAGACCAGAAGTACCGGAGAGAAAACAAATGCTGCTTAAAAAGATTCCTCCTGTAGTATGTAGTTCTCCTACTCCCTCTCCTGGTTAGCACTAGCTCAACAGTCTTAATAGTGTATCAAGATATTGGCAGAGTTTTGGTAGGATATGAAGTATGCCAGTTATTTTTAAATATATGTATAGGTTGTGATATTTTTAAAAAAAATCTTCATGCATACTCCTCCCATGTTCTTCTTCCCATTATACCCATACATGCTATACCAGATGGTTGCATTTATCCTCCCAAACTTGTATTAATTGCTCTAATATTAATTACATCAATATTAATACAATTAATAAAGAGTATTAATACTCTTTATGTGTTAAAGATGCTGCTAGTGGAACACTTGACTTGCTGCTCCAGAGTCATCTCTTGACTCTCATTGTGGAGATAAGACTTCAGGCTCCGTCCTCTGGTGGGAGGGATGTCCTGGGATGGATGCCTCATATCTGGTTGCATATTGGATCTAGTTTAGATGCATCTGGTGAGAGATCTGAAAATGGGTGATTTGGTCATTAGTCCTTTGCCATGGCCATGTATTTTTTTTCCTGGACAATATGAGGCTCA
The DNA here is from genome assembly GCF_051295495.1 of Thamnophis sirtalis. Classification (NCBI taxonomy): domain Eukaryota; kingdom Metazoa; phylum Chordata; class Lepidosauria; order Squamata; family Natricidae; genus Thamnophis; species Thamnophis sirtalis. The sequence goes on along the minus strand of NW_028261383.1, from coordinate 86,614,965 downwards.
TCAGCACTTATGACTTCTATAAGAGTGGAAAACTAATTAGATTTCTTTCTCTAACTCACCTCTTTAAGCAAACATCTACCAAAACTCCAACCTTCACCTTTTAGGGAAGATGTTGGGAAAGTAGTAGGATACATAAAGTTCTAGATGAAGTGTATTATCTGGATTTCTTACAGTCAGGATTCAAGCATAGGATGATACTGAAACATTGGTCACTTTACTGGATGACCTTCATCCTCACCCCTTCTCTCAAAAGCTTCTGGTACCATCGATTGGAGTATTGTTCTGGACTGCCTATAAGGGGTTAGGATAGGAAGTTCAGTTTTGCTATGAATCAGTTGTACAAGCAGATAAGGGTCTGAAGACATTGACAGCATGCCATATGTCTATAGGAAAGCACTGAATGAGTTAGTGTTATTTCATGTGTTAGTTTGGAGTAATAATAAATATGCTGATGATACTCAGTTGCACATTTCAACCAAAGAAAGAAAGAAAGAAAGAAAGAAAGAAAGAAAGAAAGAAAGAAAGAAAGAAAGAAAGAAAGAAAGAAAGAAAGACAGATAGATAGATAGAATAAATATCCTTCTGTTGTATTTATTTGGGTGCTTTCAAGCAAGGTTTTGTTTCTGGTGACCATCTATCCCTGAAGTTTTCTTGGCTAGATTTTCTGGAATTGGTGGTCCATTGCCTGCTTTTTAGGGCTGACAGACAGAGACTGGCCCAAAGTCACACTGTTGCAATTGTATTTAAGGAGCGAGAGGAGCTTATGGTCTCCTGGTGTCTAGCCACTTCATCTTACTGGATCTGTATTTATTTACCGTACCTACTTATTATTTCAATATATATGACTGTCTCCCCAACACATGACATACTGTAGCTAACAAAAACAATTAAAAACAGCAGGTAATAAAAATTAAAATGTATTATGTAAAAGGTGAGTCATACCCTAAAGCAATTAAAATGGGCTCACCTAATTCCTATCAGTTTGAAGACAAGGAAATTCCTTTTGAAATTCCTTTGGGGGAAATAAATTATTTTGATGAAATTTGGTGCTCTTGCACTTATTTACTTACAAGGTGGCTACGTTGGCTGGTTATCTGTGTTTGAGATCTCTGCAATGTCTGCAGCTTCCTAGTTCTTCACACTAAATCACTAAATCTCTCCAAAAAACCTGTTTCCAAGGAGTTTTCAGTCTGAAAAATGTGGACAGTCAGACTTCAGAATGATGGAAAGATAGCTAAGAGAAAACATTCTCGCCCTCTTCCATTTCCAGCAATGAAATGTGTTTTAAAAGAAGGAAATGAGAGATATTTAACAGAAATTCTCAAGATAAAAAGAGAAGACCCTTTTGTGTGGCTGGAAAGTACCTGAAAAACAGGAAGAAAGATTTCAGTCTAGCCTTAGTAATTAAGGATAATAATTTAGTATTTCATTATTTATTGAGTGCACCTGCCATTTATTAAATGTACCTGCCACTTCTGCCCATTTGTCAGACTTCAAATGCATATTACAAACTCAGACAGACCTATCCTTTGAATAGCAACTTTTGCATGTGCAACTTTGTCCACAATTGGTTTTGCAGTACAGGGAGCTGCTGTTGATTAAAAAAAAGAAGAAGAAGAAGCCAGAAGATCACTGGACCTCCAGATTCATTGCATTGTTATATGGATACTGGCCAGGAGCACCCATGTATTGGTTTTAAAAAAATCTAAGATGGTGGATGGGACTGCAGTTGACATCCTACTCTTTTCTTTAAAATGGGGTGCACAATGCACATAAAAAAGAGGCCACCTTTACTCTTTTTCTTTCTTTTTCTTTTTTGACATCTACTCCCTCACCTCATGAGACATCCCTGATTCTTGGTTCTGTTTCTTGTATACACAAGAAATGGTGTGGATCAGCAGTGGGATTCACTTGCTTTCCCTATCGGTTCGCAAATGTGAGTTTGTGCACATCTTCTGTGCATGCGCAGTGCTCGCACATTATGTCAGGTGGGTGGGTGGAGTCTCCTGCAGCCGCCACTACTAGTTCACCTGAACCGGCGAGAACTGGCTGAATACCACCTCTGGTGTGGATTGATCACTAGTATCTTTATTTTTCTTTAAAAGGAAGCTATTCAGTGTTATTTTAAAAGAGTGAAACAAAACATTGTGTGCTGTTTTGAAATTTAAAAATACATTAATCCTCTGATGTGTGAGATTCATTATAATTGTACAATTATTTTCTTCCCCAGCTTTTTGCCAAAGGACATGGAGCAATGGGTGATGTAGATAATATAATATTTTACTCATTTTTTCTTCCTATTATCAGATTGAAATTGTATTCTTTTACACCGAATCCTCCTGATTAACTGCTTTAATTCGGTCAAATATCTTTTACTAGCCAGCAACAGTCCATCATCTAAATATCTCCCATTACTCAAACCCTGGTTCCAGAAACCAAATGACTTTGGTTAACACTATTTGCAAAGGCAGCCAATCACCTATAATACTCTTCTTTCCAGTTTCAGCTCTTTCCCGGGAATCAGAAAGATGAATGAGAGAACTAACAGAATCTTCAGTTCTTTGAGTTTCCTTCCAAGATTATCAAAGTTCATGATGAGATTATTTTCAAGGATGTTCTTTGAAATATTAATGTCCTCCAAATATTAGCAAAAATGAGACGTTAGCAGCCTTGCAAAGTATTAGAAGCTGTTCAATTACATTCCTAACCCATTTTCTGGCTACTAACACACTTCTCAGTTTCAGCTCATCCTGCTATTAAATCACACGTGGTCATTATTTGTCTTCTTGCATGGTGCAACTACCTTTTCCTTATCCATGAAGGAGCCATCATCCTGTTTTCCATTCACCATTCATTCATTCCTTTTCCTTCCCTTGAAGGTTGTTTCTTCTGTTGGATTCTAAAAAAATGCTTCTGAATGGAGAGTATCTTCTGTATGGACTTTTGATCTCTGTGCATTTCTTCATTATTGGACTGCCTTCATTATGAAAAGATATTCAGCTGTTTGTTATACAATCTCCTTTTTTAATCTGCTAAATCTCAATCCATCATCAACTGAAGTGTGGCAAATCTCTTCTATGATCCTCTTATCTAACTATATCCATTATCACTTCATTTTTAACATAATACTCTAATTTTAACTAAATTTGACTAATATTTTGTTATTAGTTTTCATATCTCAACCTGTGTCTTTCCAGTAATAGTGCAGTCTTATGTCTTTTGCCATTTGTGGAATTAGTCTTCTGGTTATTTCCTTAATCAAATTTGTGTGGACTTCTCTTCACAACTTGTTGCTTTTTACATATCTTGTAAAATCTCGAGACCCTCCATCAGCTTCTTTAATCAGCTTATCTTTGGTTATCAGTAGTGATTTTGTCAAAGTTTCTTTCCTTGAATCCATCAATTCTTCTCTTTTTTCTTCTGGTATACCTTGAAATCTGTGGTAGAGCGCCTTTGCATCTATCTTCCCTTTCCACATTCCACTCTTTCCATCTCCAACCACACTCAGTTCACTGTCAGTATCCTCAATTATCTTGCCTCTTTGTTCATTTTTCCCTTGGGTTTTTAGGATTCTAACCTCCACTTTTTCCATTTGCTGGATATCTTCAATTTTTCCATCAAATTTTACTGCATTACAATCTATACTTTCCAATCTTTTCTCAATTCTCTCTATTGTTTCTAATAATTTTTGAATTTCAAGCATAATCTGTTGTAATGTTGTGGTTTCTTTTTGGTGTTGTGCCATACTTCCAACTAGTAAACACTGCCACTCTAGTTTCAAAACAAGGTTTTGTTTTCACTTCTCTCCAGCTGCCAAAGAAGCATCCAAAGAGCACCTATAGAAACAGCCCATGCTCTTCTCCTTATCTCTTCTGTAAACAAGCTGGAGCCTTTGAACTGCAAAGTCAAAATGATCAAAGAGAAAAAAGAGAAAGCAATATTTCCAGGACTCAACCTCCAACTTCCAAGTGGCAGTGTAACTTCTTTTCCCTCTGACGTTACTACCCTCTTTATATTCCTTTTATATCTTCTTTATATTCCAGGCTTAAAAGAAACAAAATTCTTAAATGGAGCAAAATACAGAGAAAAAACCCATCCAAGCCAATATTATAAAAGTAAAGAAAAAGATTTAATCCATAGGTAAAAAAAGAAATAGAAGAAAAACCAATACTTTCACTTTAAAAAGTAGGAAATATTTGCAAAACTTCCATTCATTGGGGAAAAAAAAAAGGATAGCACACTGTCCAATATAGCTTAATTTTGCCACTTATTTTCTTTTCTTTGCAAGTTTAATTGAGCTTTGATTTTGAGGGGAGGCAGTCGCTTTTATAACAATAAAATTTCCTCACCAGATGGACACACTTTCTCTTTCCACTTTCCTCCCGTTGCAGAGCTGTCCCAACTTCAGCAGCTTTTGGCTGCACTTCAGTCACTGGCAAGAAGAGATTCTCTTGTATCAAACAGGGACTTTGCGATGTCCCTGAGATCAGCAAGATGTACTCTTCCCTGTCACCATCTCTTCGGGACGGTTTAGGTCCAAAAGAACCATCCAGTGGCAAAAGTATCAACTGCGACCTCGGAGCTCCAAGATCGCACATCGTACCGTTGCGATGTCAGCTCCTGTCTCCAAAGGCTGAGTCAAACTTGAGCCAGTCAGGATTGAACTCCTGGCAGTGAGCAGAGTTAGCCTGCAATACTAAGTTCTAATCACTGCCTCACCATGGGTCTTCCATATATTCTCCTACTGAATTCCATTAGTAAACTCCTGATTGCTCTCTCTGTTCACTTATTCAGTGATCCAACCTATTCCATAAAATTGGGTCATTTCAGACATTCATCAGAGAGCTCGGGATGAGTGAGGCAATTTTATACAGCAGAAATGTAATTAGAGGCATTCCAGACATTTTGTAAATATGCGTAATTGGAGTTGGGTGACCAATAAATTCAAATAAATAAGTACTGTATTTTTGGTCTATAAGACACACTTCCCCCACCCCCCAAAAAGTGAGTGTGTTATAGAGTACATTTTTGGCCTGTTCCAAGTGGCAGGGATCGCCGCCATCTATCGTCGCCGATCACTGCTGCCACCATTCGAGCAAAAAATGGGATGTGTGGAGGCTGAAAATAGGATGTACAGAGGCTGAAAATGGTGCATGGAGGCAGCAAGAGGCAGCCGCGAAGGATGGCAACAGTGATGGGCAGTGATGGCTATGGGTGGTGATGATGGCGATTGGCGGCAGTGATCCCCACAGCCTAGAAGAGCTGATTGGCAGTATTCCAGGAGGTCGATCCAACCACCAATAAGTTGCTTGTGCTAAATCAGGTTGTGCTGAAACTGACCAGGCTGTTTGCTGTTTGCTGCAAGGAGGCAAATTGCTGGGAAGCAGAGACAGATTTTTTTTTCTTGTTTTTCTCCCCAAAAGCTAGAATACATCATGTCTGGAGGGTCTTATTGTCTGAAAAATCCAATAAATAAATTTGAACAAAGCTTAATATAGGAGATGGTATTAAATAAAAGCTTTCTTAAGATGCTAATTTGGCATCTGCAAAGAAAATGTAAGTGTATTTATTTTATTTTTATTTATTTACATTTATTGCCTGTCCAGCTCCAGTGGATTCTGATGGGTATGATTGCTTAAAGAAAATCAAGGTTCTTTTTTTCATCACTTATTTGATTTTCTCCCTTTTCGCAACTGCTATAGCTCTCCTTCATTGCATCTCTTCAGTCTGGAATTGACTTTCTTTTCTAACCATGCCCCCAGGCCGCCTGTGTAACTACCACAACGCAAAAGAGGCAGAAAACAGATGAAGGGAGAGAGCTAGCTTGTTTCTTAACACAGCAGGTCATCACAGATGTTTTGAAAGCAAATCTCTTCTGAACAGAGAGGAAAGCAACACAAACCTGTTCACAACAGATTGCTCATCTGGTGCCTGTGATCAATCCACTGGACGCGGAAAACACTGGCAATAAGCAGCACATTAGGAAGCATCACCTGCCAGCTCAAAGATTGGCATCACTTTCTCAAAAATAACATTTTACATACCAAATGTATTGTGCTTTGCTGAGATAGCTAGCTGACTAAATAAGCAGAGAGAGCTGCTTAGATGGAGAGAGACTTGAATAATAAGGGTCACATCACTCAGAAAAAAGAAACTCTTTCAGTAAAGGGCTTGTTGACTTTATTGTCCATTGTAGAATGAGCCATATTGTTCTGCTTTTTAAAAAAATCTATTAAAAATTCAGAATCATTTATGTTTGAGATAGAGATAAATAGCTAGATAGCTAGATAGCTAGATGATAGCTAGATAGCTAGATAGCTAGATAGCTAGATAGCTAGATAGCTAGATAGCTAGATAGCTAGATAGCTAGATAGCTAGATAGCTAGATAGCTAGATAGCTAGATAGCTAGATAGCTAGATAGCTAGATAGCTAGATAGCTAGCTAGCTAGCTAGATAGATAGATAGATAGATAGATAGATAGATAGATAGATAGATAGATAGATAGATAGATAGATAGATAGATAGATAGATAGATAGATAGATAGATAGATAGATAGATAGATAAATGATAGATAGACAGACAGACAGATACCGTGTTTCCTCGACAGGGTCTTATTTTCTTTTGACCCCTGAAATAAGCACTTGGCCATATTTTTGTGGAGGTCTTATTATTTTTGAGGTGCAGGAGGCAGCAAGCATGTTCACCTCATGGCTGCTGCTGAGGTTCAATATTTTCAGAGAGGGCTTATTTTGGGGGGAGGGCTTATTTTAGCACATGTGCTCAAAAGCCCAACTGGGCTTATTATCTGGGAAGGTTGTTATCAGGGAAACAGGGTATAAACACACACACACACACACACACACACACACACACACACACACACATGCAATACACATTATTGCAAACTTAAGAATTACACATAGTTTATCCTCCTTTTTCCTGAGGTGTTCTTTGTAAAAAAAAAAAAGACTTACTGTTTGTATGCAACTGTTGATGCTGCTTCTTGTTTTCAAACATTTCTTAATTTTGTTGGAAGGTAAAACCCTCCATGAGACCTTAAAACCTTTTCATCCTATGTAAGTGGAAATTGACAAAGCACAGCCAGCCAATACAAGCAAATCAATGATCGATTGGTTAATTGATTGATTGATTCAAGAAAATTTATATGGCTGTCCAACTCACTCTCAGTAACTCCAGGAAGCTTATAAAGATAAAAGCCTCATATAAATATATTTTAAAAATATTAGGAAATAATAATCTCCTTAGAGATATGGAAACTCCTAAATCACAATATTACTTCCCTACCTCAAACCCTTCATAAAATTTCTTACTCAGAGGGGAGAAGAGCCGAGGTGGCACAGTGGTTAGGGTGCAGTACTGAAGGCCATTACAGCTGACTGTTATCTGCAGTTCAGCGGTTCTAATCTCACCGGCTCAAGGTTAACTCAGCCTTCCATCCTTCCGAGGTGGGTGAAATGAGGACCCAGACTGTGGGGGCGATATGCTGACTCTGTAAACCGCTTAGAGAGGGCTGAAAGCCCTATGAAGCGGTATATAAGTCTAACTGCTATTGCTATTGCTAAGATACATTTAAGATCAATATACTCCAGAGAGGAAGAGACAACTTTCCTACTTTCTTCCCCAAATGTCACAAGTTCCAGGGCAACAACATGCCAATTTACTTTTCCCCTTGATCAAAGCCCATCATTGTTATGAATATCACTATTCTCAGCATTCTGTAGGTGGTTTGTCATTCTGTAGGTGGTTTTATACTGCATCTTATGCTGTCAGAATAAACTGTGTCTTTGTTCCAGGTAACTTGCCCTTCTTCAGAAAATGTTAGCTGGGTGTGTTTGATTTTAGTCTTTGCAAGGCTGTGAAATCCTATGGGAGTGCAATACCAGTTACAGTCTATAGGAATTCTTTTACGTCCCCATCTCCTATTTAGTCAAAGCTTTGATCACAAAACCCATGTATTGAAGCCCACTCAGTGTCTGAGTAATTCAAACAAAATTGCATCTGGTTTCTGGAAGCTATTGATGGAGTTGCTAGGTAAAGAGAGCAGGAGAGAGTTTCAGTTGACAGATCCTGTTTCTTGTAACATATCTTCCAACCACGAAAATCAGGGAAAATTTATTGATATAAAAGAAACTGCCATGACCCTTTTGTTTTGGCTCTACTTATCAAAACAATAGCCAATGTTAGGAGTTTTTGGTGGTGGTGGTGGTGGTGGTGGTGGTGGTGGTGGTGGTGGTGGTGGTGGTAGAAGTAGTAGTAAGTAGTAGTAGTAGTAGTAGTAGTAGTAGTAGTAGTAGTATATACTTTATTCATTAAACATGAAACTCAGCCAAATGAACATTCAAAAATCCATTACAAATGCCATTGACTGATGCTAATGATCGATATGGGTTGCTGCCAGAGTTCTAGGTATCAACCAAGTATCTTCTTAAAATATATGATGTTCCTACTAGCAGTTTTTTGCAGTTCCGCTGGTGTAATTTCAGGAAGCTGCAATTTCTTTATGTGTTTTGTAAAATTCTTGGACATGGTACCAAGATAACAATGGGTATCACTGTCACGTGTTTCATCCATAGCCATGTAATTTTGATGGCCAAAAATCTCATGATTTTTTCTAGTTCTTTTTCTTCAACTCTGGCATCTCCTGGTACAGCGATATCAATAAACTGTATGCTTCGGCCCTCAACAACCCTGATATCTGGCGTTTTGAGTTCCAAATGATGATCTGTCTGTATTCAAAATAATAATAAAAGTTATTATACTTTATTCATCAAACATGAATCTCAGTCAGCTGAATATTTAAAATGTATCACGAATATCATTGCTGGTGCTGATGGGTTGCTGCCAGTATCCTAGGTATCAACCAAGAATCTTCTTAAAATATATGTTGTTGTTGTTATTGTTATGTGGTTAATCTTTGGTGAGATCAGCCCCTTTGGGGCTGATTGGTAGCTCAACAGCTCAAGTCCTAACCAAGGACCTAGGAACTGTTAAGGTAACGTCGGAGGATATAAGCTGTTCCAAGTAGGATGGTTTTTGTAGAATCAGAATGTTCAAGTCTGATAAATTTAAAATTTCCAAATAGTGAGGTAGCCCTTTAGGTATTGCTCCAAGGGCTCCAATTACAATCAGGACAACAAATGATTTCTTTTTCCACAGTCGCTCAACTTAAATTTGCAAGTCCCGGTATTTTGTGATTTTTTTCTTGCTGTTTGTCTTCAATATTATTATTATTATACAATTGTATCACAGCGGCCAGTTGTTTCGCCGGATTTGGCATTGGTTACTAGTCGGGCCCCACCCAGGGGCCTAGGACGTCATAACGTATTTTCGTAATATGCGTGCAGATCCAAGCAGTGCGGCTTTTTGCATTTGACTGATGGTGATTTTGTCAATTTTTAACTGTTTTAAATGTAATTCCAGTGCTTTTGGAATAGCACCCAGTGTGCCAATTACCACTGGAATTATCACTGCTGGTTTGTGCCATAGTCGTTGAATTTCGATTTTTAAGTCCTGGTATCTTGCGATTTTTTCAAGTTCCTTCTCGGCGACCCTGCTATCACCTGGTATTGCGATGTCTATGATTGTGACCTTATTTTTCTCAACCAGTGTGATGTCTGGTGTATTATGCGCCAGTATTTTGTCAGTTTGTATACGGAAATCCCACAAGATCTTGACCATCTGATTTTCGGTGACTTTTTCAGGCTGATGTTCCCACCAGTTTGTTGCTGTTTTAATATTATAATTTTTGCACAAATTCCAATGGATCATTTGTGCTACTGAATTGTGCCGCAATTTATAATCAGTCTGCGTGATTTTTTTACAGCAGCTGAGTATGTGATCAACAGTTTCATCAACTTCTTTGCAAAGTCTGCATTTGGCATCATCAGAGGATTTTTCGATTTTGGCCTTAATGGCATTTGTGCGGATAGCTTGTTCTTGCGCAGCCAGGATTAGTGACTCTGTTTCTTTCTTTAATGTACCTGTTGTTAACCATAACCAATTTTCTTCACTGTCCACTTTATCTTTTATTTTTTCCAGAAATTGGCCATGCAGTGCTTTGTTCTGCCAACTCTCCATTCTTGATTTTATCGCATCTTTTCTGTATTCTTGTTTCGTCTGTTGGGCCTTCAGTAGATTTTTGTTCTTTACTTCGATTAATAGATGTTCTTGACTTTCTTTTAAATAATCAGCCAGTGCATGTTTTTCTTCTTCAACTGTTTGCTTCACTTGTAATAATCCTCTGCCACCTGATTTTCGGGGCAGATACAGTCTATCAGTATCACCACGTGGATGTAAACTGTAGTGCATTGTCATTAGTTTCCTGGTTTTTCAGTCCAAAAGGTCCAAATCAGCTTGTGTCCAGTTAACTATACCAGCTGTGTATCTTATAACTGGTATTGCCCAGGTATTTATGGCCTTGATTGTATTTCCACCATTCAATTTAGATTTCAGAATTTTCCTAACTCTGTTGGTGTACTCTTGCCTGACAATAGTTTTTACTTCTCCATGCTTGATGTTATCCAACTGCAGAATGCCTAAGTATTTGTAGGCTTCATTTTCTTTGCATTTAATTAATTGGCCATTGGGCATTTCAATTCCCTCACATACAGTGATTTTGCCCCTTTTTATGGATACAGTGGCGCATTTTGCCATGCCAAACTGCATTGAAATATCGGTGCTGAATACTCAGACCGTGTTTGTCAATGATTGGATTTCTATTTCTGACTTTCCATAGAGTTTCAAATCATCCATATATAGTAAATGCGAAATTTTTTCAGCTTCTTTGGCTGTTTGGTAACCTAATTTCATTTTTTTAAGATTACTGATAGTGGGATCATTGCGATGATGAAGAGAAGAGGTGAAAGTGAATCACCCTGGAAAATTCCTCGCTTGATATTAACCATTCCGTAGATCTCATTCCCTACCGCCAACTCAGTTCTCCATTGTTTCATCGCCTTTTCAGTAAAGGATGTAATATTTTTGCTAATGCCAGTTGTTTCTAAGCATTTTATGATCCAACTATGTGGCAGTGAGTCAAATGCCTTTTTGTAATCAATCCAGACCATATTCAAGTTCGTTTTTCTGTTCTTACAATTTTCTAATATCATTTTATCAATTAGAAGCTGATCTTTTGTGCCCCTGCTCCTTCTTTTGTTGCCTTTTTGCTCTACTGGCAAGATGTTGTTTGTTTCCAAATAATCCATCATGTTATCTGCAATAATGCCTGTGAGTAATTTGAAGGTTGTTGGCAAGCATGTTATTGGTCTGTAGTTTTCAGGTGTTGTTCCTTTAGTTGCATCTTTCTGAATCAAGTATGTTTTTCCAGTTGTCAACCATTCATCAATTTGGCCCTTTTGTAAAATTTCATTCAGTTGCCTGGCCAATATTGCATGTAAACTGGTCAGATATTTGAGCCAGAAACCATGTAATTGGTCCTTTCCAGGTGATGTCCAATTCTTTACCTTTTTAACTCAATTTTTGACCATCTCAGTTGTTATTTCTAATACTTGCATTTGTTTGTTGCCAATGCTTTTTTCAAAGTCATGTATCCACTTTGCTTCCTTGTTGTAGTCCTTTGCATTTTCCCACAATTCTTTCCAGAATTCAACTGTGGCCTGTTTTTCTGGTTTTTCACTTTTGGTGTCACCATTCACATTAAGACTTTGATAAAAATGCCGTTGGTCTGATCGAAATTGCTGATTTTGTTTATATTGGGTGATTCGTGCCTCATATCTTTCAATTTTTCTAGCTGTTGCTGTTATCTGCTGTTTTACAATCTCTACAGCTTCATTGATGTTTCTTGTATCCAATCTATATCTTCTGATTAGCCGATCTATGATTTTGTTGTTTTTAAGCCGTTGCTCATGCATGTTCTTTAAGTTACTAGCATCTGCTCTTAATTTTTTGATTTTTTGTTCTAAACGGATTTTCCACTTTGGCTTTGATGCTTTTTCTGTTGTGTGACTAGGTACTTTAATTTTAATGCCTAGTTCATTAGTGACTATTACAGCTGCGCTGTACATTAACTGGTTTGTTTCCAAGATGGATTCCGGTTCAATTGTTGAAAACACTGCATTAACCATTTTCATGATAGGGGCCAAAATTTTCTTCGGCACAGTTTTTAGTGATGGTAAACGTTGCCTTTCCTCATTAAGCAGAAAATGCTCCATGATCTTATCCTTCAATTCTTTTTGTTTTTGAGTTAGTTCATCAGTTGGTTCAGTGATAACTGGTTCTAGTGGTGGTGATGTTATTTCCTCCCCGAGAGCTTCTTCTGGGAGTTCTACTATAATGTCTTTAGTTGTGTCTTGAATATCAGTTATTTCCGCTTGTGATATTGTTTTTTGGGTTTTGCAATTTGCCTGAATTTCCTCATGTTCAACTTCACTAAACACTTTATTCCGTATAAATTATTATTATTATTATTATACAATTGTATCACAGCGTCCAGTTGTTTCGCCGGATTTGGCATTGGTTACTAGTCGGGCCCCACCCAGGGGCCTAGGACGTCATAACGTATTTTCGTAATATGCGTGCAGATCCAAGCAGTGCGGCTTTTTGCATTTGACTGATGGTGATTTTGTCAATTTTTAACTGTTTTAAATGTAATTCCAGTGCTTTTGGAATAGCACCCAGTGTGCCAATTACCACTGGAATTACCACTGCTGGTTTGTGCCATAGTCGTTGAATTTCGATTTTTAAGTCCTGGTATCTTGCGATTTTTTCATGTTCCTTCTCGGCGACCCTGCTATCACCTGGTATTGCGATGTCTATGATTGTGACCTTATTTTTCTCAACCAGTGTGATGTCTGGTGTATTATGCGCCAGTATTTTGTCGGTTTGTATACGGAAATCCCACAAGATCTTGACCATCTGATTTTCGGTGACTTTTTCAGGCTGATGTTCCCACCAGTTTGTTGCTGTTTTAATATTATAATTTTTGCACAAATTCCAATGGATCATTTGTGCTACTGAATTGTGCCGCAATTTATAATCAGTCTGCGCGATTTTTTTACAGCAGCTGAGTATGTGATCAACAGTTTCATCAGCTTCTTTGCAAAGTCTGCATTTGGCATCATCAGAGGATTATTATTATTATTATTATTATTATTATTATTATTATTATTATTATTATGTTAATCTTTGGTGAGATTCACAGCCTTTGGGGCTGGTTGGTAGCTCAACAGTTCGAGTCCTAACCAAGGACCTAGGAACTGTTAAAGTAATGTCGGAGGATATAAGCGTTCCAAGTAGGGTGGTTTTATGTAGAATCAGAATGTTTAAGTCTGATAAATTTAAAATTTCCAAATAGCGAGGTATCAATTTGCACTGAATTTTCCCTTTAGGCTTCCTCTTCTTGCCTCTTTGGTTCTTTTGTATTTTCAAACCCAATTCTTTGGTGGTTATGAAGGCTGCTACATACATCAGCTGGTTTGTTTCAACTAATGTAGTGGTTTGAATGGTTTGCACAGCCGCATTGACCTTTTTTAGTACCTTTCTCAATTCTTTCCAGTTCACCTGGTTCAGCTTTGGCAAATGTGTTCTTTCAGCATCTTCCATTTGATGCTTTATTTTCTCAGCTAATTGAGCAATATCTGTTGGTGTTTGTTCTTCAGTGCTTCCTTGTTCTTTATCTTCATCCATTTCAGCATCCTCTTCCTCCCTTTCTTCCTCAGTTTGCTTTTGAGTCTGCAAATCATTCTTGATGTTACTCTTCTTTGTTGGTATACTCTGACCATTAGTTGCTTTCTCTTCTATTCCTATTAATTCTGCTGTAGTGAAAAATTTGTGGCTTAGAATTACACATTGTTGGTCCATTAGCCTTTGTTCACTGATATCACAGTCCGTTTGGTTCACCTTCCAAATCTGATACATTCATTTTTGAAATCCACGTTTTGCTGACTCAGACTGATAGTAAGCTTTCATAACAGATATGTTTTCTTCCCTAGTCCAGATTTTTCGCTTTTTCACTTTTTCTTCCAGTAGCTTGTCAGCTCCATGTCCTGGTTGCCTAGCAGAGGGAGCTGAGCCCTGTAGCTCATTTTGCGCAGAATGCCCAGGAGCCATAGCATCCAACGGAACCCTTGTTAATCCGGGTGACGATTCAGCCGGCATAAATTTCATTTTTTTCGTATTCACCATATTTGAATGGGTTGTGGAGCAAATTTTGTCTGGCCCTTCACCTGAGACCTGTCTGATATGGTTGTATCTGTTCAGCATATCCCTTAGGATCATTAGAGCACGAAAGTCCCTCCACCATGACAAGGTGAAGCTCCTTGGAGGGGTTGTTGTTTTTCTTCTTCTTCTTCTTCTTCTTCTTCTTCTTCTTCTTCTTCTTCTTCTTCTTCTTCTTCTTCTTCTTCTTCTTCTTCTTCTTCTTCTTCTTGCAAAATAAACATGGACCTGAAATCCCATAAGCTGAGATAATAAAGGAGGAAAAATCAGGTAGAAAGCAACAAGCTTTCTACCTGATCTTCCTCCTCCTTGATCTTCCTATGCTCCTCTGTGAGTTATTTCTCCTGGTGCTAATTTACTCTGTTCTCAGGAGCAAAAGCTGTCTGCATGATTTCTCCAGAGATAGAGTCATAGTTCCCCTTTTAAGAAAAATAACCTCTCTCTATTATCGTCTTCTATTTAGCAGCAATCATTTCAACTAGGGATTGTGTGGTAAATGCTAGTCATTTAAAACTGCAAGGGCATTCAAAGTACATAGCAGTGGTACTGCACAGCACCAGAAATTCAATTAGGTCGCCTTTTGTTCTAAAAGTGGCCTGCAGGTCAATTAGCTTTTGTGCTGGATCATTGTGCAGCTTCCGTTGCTATTAATATGAACACTAGTGCTTGAAAATTTGGCTGTGGTGACTAGCTTTGAAGAGAACAGAACTGAATAGTTGCAGCACGCCATTAACATGGACTCATTTCAGTGCATGAATCTTCATTAAAAAAAATCCTTTCTGGTTTGCAAGCAAATTGATTTCGATGGCACGGAATGAACTTCCAAAATGGCCTATCCTGTTGAAGTGATTGGACCATCAGCAGACATTGATAGCAACTGCAAGCACTTACTGAAATCACTTGGGCAGAAGTCTACAAAGCAATGATGAAGATAACTAGCATTTCAACTGGAAACCTTCTAGGGACTCTTTATTCAAAGAAGAAAATCACTGGACTGGATGATTTATGGATTTGGAGATGAAAAGGCATTAAAAGGGGAGGGAAAGGGAATGATAAAACAAGAGACAGGAGAAAATGAGGGAGGGGAAAGCATAAGATTATAACTACTTGATAGAAAGAATGGTGTGTCATAATTCTATATTATCTTTTCTCTTTAGATTTGTTAAGTATTCAGAGCGAAGCAAGTCGGCTTCACTCAGGTCCACTGTTCCGGCGGGAAACTAGTTTGAATGTGATTGGTCAAGCCATCTGACAGCTCCCTATAAAAGGGCAAGCTGTCAGACAGACAAGCTGCTGGGTTGTACATAATTGCTGAATAAAGAGCTGTTTGTTACTGAACATCGACTCCAGTCTCTTTCATTCACCCTATCTTAAATAATTATTGTTATTTTAATGTTGATTTCATTGTTGATTCTTTGTATCATTTTTTTCAGAGATTACAGGAAGCAAGAAGCAGTAAATGTTCTTTTCTTTACCTCAAATGCAATGCATATTTTTATTGGAATTTTCCATATTTTTATTAGAATTTTCCATAGTTCAGAGTGGTCTGAGATATCAATTTACTTAATTTCGCCTTAATGATTCCATAGGTGCTTCATTAGTGATTGGTAAGAGCATTGCATGCTAGATCTTAGAAGTGGTATTTCTGATGAAGAATTCCGAACAGGAACTGGACCCAAATATGAGAAAAATATCCTGCATATATTTAAGAAAAACTAAATAAGATTTTAGGCAACAAAAAGCTTTATTAATCGATAAGAAGGTTTTATTGATAACTACCATGCACAAGATAGGATTCACTGGAGGAGAATACTTAAATAGTAGACAGGTGAGACTTAAATACACAAGTTGAGGTCTCATGAGTATTATCAAAGTGCGTCATAATACAATTACATAAATGCATTTGCGTGATCAATAACAATACTTGGCAATATTGACAATAGTTGCCATTAATTAAGTGAACACCCCAAAAATAAAATTCCCTGAAATATTTCTGGGAACTTCAGGTGAATTTCTGTTACATGCATGTCAGGACATATGTCATTCTGAAACGTTCCACAAAATCTTCATTTCCTCCTTTCTCACAGTTAACAATAGCTAGATAATTACTGGCTTTCTGAAAAACATATCCATTTCAGAGGATTTTATCCCTATTCTTACACCAAAGCACCAACAGAATAATTATTAACTAGAATTTCACAGCAAGGAGAATCTGATTTGTAGCTCCAAGTGATTCAAAATGCCATGGTTTATCATCTGAGGCGTTATGGTTTTTCTTAAAAGCTGCTATTTGTATCTGTTCTTGTAAGAACCTGCCACAGGACAGAAGCAGTCCATGGCAGACATTCTCTTCTCTTCTCGTCTCCTCTTCTCTCCTCTCCTCTCTCTTCTCTCTTCTCTCTCCCCAGACTTAGTTAGCCAATATTGCAAGAATAGTCCTAAAACAAGAATGGCAACAAGGCACACACCATGAGAAAGCAAAATGGATCAGACATTTTATGATCTGGAACTATGAAGTGTGATTGGAAACTAATTAAGGCAAGTGTCAGTCTCCAAACTGGGCAGCCCACCTTTCCCTTTTCAAAGATATTTGAGTACTGTAAGAAATTTAGGGGATGCGGTGGCTCAGTGGCTAAGACTCTGAGTTTGTCGATCAGAAGGTCAACAGTTCAGCAGGTTGAATCCCTAGCACCGCATAACAGAGTGAGCTCCCATTACTTGTCCCAGCTTCTGCCAACCTACCAGTTCGAAAGCATGTAAAAATGGAAGTGGAAAAATAGGACTAGCACTCCATGCACCTTCAGCATTTAGTCATGCTGGCCACATGACCACGGAGATGTCTTCAGACAGCACTGGCTCTTTGGCTTAGAAATGGAGATGAGCACCACCCCTAGAACCGGAAACAACTAGCACTCATATACGGGAAAACCTTTATCTTCTTTTTTTTTTAAGAAGATTTAAATAGTCAAGGATTTTCAACCTAGCAAGGTGGCCTGGTGTCCTACATTAGGAAAACAGAAGGAGAAAGAAAATGTTAAAATGTATTTATTTATATGTTTATTTTATTTGTATCCTGCCTTTATTATATTTACAAAAAACTCAAAGCAGCGAACATAATAATCCTTCCTCTTCCTATTTTCCCCACAATAATAACCCTGTGAGGTGGGTTGGGCTAAGAGAGAGTGACTGGCCTAATTAGCTGGACTTCATGGCTAAGGCAGGTCTAAAACTCAGGGTCTTCTCTTTCAGATCCCAAAGAAATTAAATGTTTTCCCTGGCATGTCAGGGAAGTGTCTGAGTTGAAAAGTTTCTCCCTATCATCATCTAATTTTCTATTTCTCTCAAAAGAATTTGGAAGACATTGAACATGTCATCATATGAATGTTACTAGTTTGCATTAGCCATAGATCCAACTTTTAATGAGTAAAATTCATCAATTGGTTAAAGCAGAGAGCCAATAACAATTAGTGGCAGCTGCAGTTAGGTACTCAGGGGAATGTCTAAGCAAATAAAGAGATTTCTATTCCCTGTGAATTCCTTTGTGTACTTTTTTTTTTTTAAAAAAGAACTGAGTGCCCTGAGTTTTATATATATCAATGCTCCTTGCTATCCTTGCTTCTGGGATGCTCCCTTGAAGTCTGACTTACTAGCTTAATGTTTTCTCCACTGTTTATTTCTGCATTTACCAAAAGCAACTGAAGTCACAAAATATCCTCATTTATTATTAACCAAGCCATTGTTTTTTTTCAATGGCTCATTTTTGGGGGATTTGTGATGCTCCAAAAGCAAGAATCACATAAATTACAGAAAGGTATCTTAAACAATAACTACAAGCTATCTGAATCTAGACAACCAGAGTTCTGGGGCCAGTATTTGTAATGTTGGTTCTTCCCACAATATTGCATTTGAAACACATCCTGTCAGAGAAAGGGAGAGATTAAAGCTGTTGTTCGCACTTTTAAAAGTATCAGAAATAGATTTGACTCCTGGCTTGTACATGAAAGTTATTTTTGCAGGTTTTTTTTTCAAGTAGTTCCACTTTTTGATGTGAAGCAGGTGGTAACCTGAAAGAAGGATTCCCTATAGTGATGAAAAACTGAAAATGGGAGGGGGAAATCTTTTTCCGTTATAAGCTTCTGGTGCCATGACAATTATTAATGCTAATTAGTGTCAATGCAGTTAGGCACATTTTTATTTTATTGCAAGATAGCATATTTTTTCCCTTAAGTAACACTTCCCCCAATCTTTATTCACAAAATAAATTTATTGAATATTTATTCGATATTTACTCATAATCTTACAAATCTGTTAAAAGTACATGCTTAAATTTTATCTTCAGCCAGGGATCTGCAATAGATTTTCCAGCTGTTTTTAAGGGGTGCTCTTCATATTTCAAATCAGAGGAGGAAAAAAGAAGAAATTCAACTCATGATGTAGGACAGAGGTGTCAAACTCAAGTCATCACGGCAGTGTGATGTGACGTATCAGGACTTTTTTCCCCTTTGCTAAACTGGGCGTGGCCAGCACATGACGCATCCAGCCTGCGGCCTAGAGTTTGACAGCCTTGATCTAGGAGAACTAA
This sequence comes from Thamnophis sirtalis, assembly GCF_051295495.1. Taxonomy (NCBI): domain Eukaryota; kingdom Metazoa; phylum Chordata; class Lepidosauria; order Squamata; family Natricidae; genus Thamnophis; species Thamnophis sirtalis. The sequence continues at coordinate 86,596,185 of NW_028261383.1, read as the reverse complement.
GTTTTATACGTTGTTCTTAAATATGTAGGAAAATGTTTGCAGTCCAATAGAGGTGGCTTAATAATCTCTAGAAAAATTCTAGCCCAGTGATGGCTAACCTTTTTGTTGTTGGGTGCCAAAAATTTGAGCGTGCTTCCAGTAACGAACTTCCAGTAGGCCTGTTGGGCCTGTTTTTCACTCTTCCCAGGCTCCTGAGGCTGTCCTGAAGCCTGAGGAGGGCAAAAATGGCCTTCCCTGGTCCCCTGGAGACCCTCTAGAAGTCAGAAACAGATCATTTCTCAATTTCTGGTAGGCCCGTTGGACCCATTTTTCATCCTCCCCAGGCTCCGGAGGCTTTCCTGGAGCCTGGGGAGGATGAAAACGGCATCCCCCAGTTCTCCGATAGGCTGGAAATCAGATGGCTGACACATGCATACACACTGGAGCTGACAGCTTGCATGCCAGCAGATATGGCTCCACGTGCCACCTGTGACACGTATGCCATAGGTTCACCATCACGGTTCTAGCCCAATTACTTTCAAATATCTTTAATTTCCTTGAGCATATGTTTTAAAAGCATTTGTGAACTTGATATTTGATGCTTGAGTTCATAAAAAAAAACTTTATGAAATGAACTGGGACAATAAATATATTATTGAGAAAGTTGTGGTCTTCTCTGTCGGTTTATTGATCTATCTTTCTATCCCAATCAAACCATGCAAAGAAGTTCCAGCATGAGAGGCTACATAGACAAGTCTTTAACTTTAAAACTGACACATCTTCCATTTGTCATCATGCTCAGTAGTCTGATTCTTCATCTCATGTAATGCTCAGCAATACTTTCTGATTGAATACCTGTTGATTTCATCTTTGGCCTGACAAGCTACTGTCTTCATTCTATCAATCAAGCAAACAACTGGATTGTCAAGAGTAGATAGATGGCAATGGGGTGGGGACAAGGATGGAATCTTCTAATTCATTTTTATGTATTTATTTCATATTCTTATACAGAAACTGGTGGCCCATGGGCCAGATGCACCATACACAGGCCATGCCCACCCCAACTCCACAAATGGGAAACATCACGAAACATCAAGTGACGGCAACGTGACGTGGCAAGTTTAACACCCATGTTCTTATATCTGCCTCTTCCCTTTTCCTGGATGTCTGTTTCTACCTCGCCTTTATATCTTCTGCCTCTAACATTCTACAGCCTTATAATTTTCCTCAGTTTTTATCTCCTGAAGGTTCCCTGTTATGTGAAATATTGATGCTTCCTTAACACCCACTCCGAATCTTTTAAAGGAAATCTGTCAGTTTTGAGATCAAAGAGATCTAAAGTATTAATGGTAGAGGAATGAATAAATCTAAGCTTTTTAAAAAAGAAACATTAAAAAAACAACCACCATTTTCTGCCTAGGTAATGCAGCATATTTAGAAATATCACAGCTAGAGTTCTTTGCAGATAAATCCCTGTGTAGCCTGTTGCTATAGAATCAGATGAAGGCTCATATCAGTCTAACGTTCAATTTCTAGCAGTAGCCAGACTAAACTGGAATCCTGTGATCTTCACTCTCTCTATTTGCTCCTTGCAGATAGCATTCTTGACAATACAGCATGAATGTGCATATTACTTATAGCTACTAAAAAGATTGTCACTCTGAAATTGGTCTAATCTCCACTTCAGTCAACAAAATTGGTGATCACATAAATCTTCCAGTTGTGGATTATGTTAGCTATAAAGGCCATAAAATAAGGTCCACATTTGACCTCTTTTTGAAGCTAATTTTATTGGATCATGCTGACATGGATGCATTGCAGGAGAGAGGACAACAGCAAAAAAAAAATCAACCCACAATATCATTTATTTTAATATATCCTATTGTTATTCCTTTTCTAACACAAAGCAGTCCAAATACACTCTCTTCATTTTTATCAGAAGAGGTAAACAGAGAGCAATTTCTAATTTTAGGCTTTTATCCTCACCTCCAAAATAAATCTCATACATATATATTCCTACCGATTGGTTGGCAGAAGCTGGAGCTCACCCTGTCATGTGGTGTTCCAATCACATTAGTTCCCATCCTAAAGCCAGCTCCTGCCAACCTAGCAGTTCAAAAACATGCAAATGCAAGTAGATAAATAGGTACCACTTTCCTGGGAATGTAACAGCACCCTGAGCTATTCTATGCTGAACATAGAAATGTCTTCAAGCAACTCTGGCTCAAGGGCCTTGAAACCAGGTGGATTTCATTTAAATCAACTTGATCAACTGTCATCTCTGTCCCACAGAGGCTCCTCCTCTGACCTGCTGTTGACTCACTGACAGTCCCATTCACTTTAATGGGATGGCTGGTGATGTGGCAGTGACAGAATAAGATGAGGGACATGGCAGGTAGCAGGTGAGTAGATGCCTGCTAACAGGCACTGCCATGATGGATCTGAAATGACAGGTGCTCTTTAATATTATATTTATAATGGGGTGGGTTCCAGCAGGCACTATTGCCGGTTTGCTCATGGGTGCACTGAGCATGCGTGCGCACTTAATGCATGCTGCAAATGCATGAGCAGCACAATAAAAAATTGTTCTGCACATGTGCAGAACTGAAAAACAAGATGGTGCCGCCTATGGCGCCACCCAGAGAACTGGTTCAGGGATGTGGCAAGCTGGGTCGCTGCTGGTTCCAGCAACCCAGGCCACCAAACCATTACCAGTTTGACCGAACCAGTCCGAACCAGTAGGAACCCACCACTGATTTACAAGCTGCTTAGAAGGTTTCACTTTCATTTTTACTACTTGCCCTTCCTCCTCACACTTAGAGCTGGTGGTATAGATGTATTTCGCTTCAAACAATCATACAGTTTGTAGTGTACCTAGCTTTGCAAAACAATGGGATAAAGGAATATTCCTGAACTTTGTTTTATGGTTACCGTGAAATTGTGTGAATGTAGCGCATGTTATCTCAGCTTGCAGAGCTTGGATTCATTGAATGAATTTACCCAAAATGTAAATATTGCAGAATGTACAGCCTCATGCTACATAACTAAGCTCCATTTCATGCTGAACAAACTAAATGATTAATGTATCTTAAATAGAAAAATATATTTAGATAGATTTTTACTCCAAAAGCAATCATTAAAATTAATTTGATAAAAATAAAAAAAACTGATTTAAATTTAAAAATTCGACTTTTTTTATTTTAAAAAAAAATCATCGATTTTTATCCACCCTGCTTGAAACAGGGATGAGCACCACCTCTATAGTTGGCAACAACTAGCAGAGTAAAATCCACAGGGACTCCTCTCCTTAAATAGATACACAAACATACGTATACTCGAAGAAAGACATGAATCTTTTACATCCTTTCTAAATCCTGGTTCAAACATTTCTCAAGGTTTTTGTTACATGTTTCTCTAAATTTCACACATGCCCCTTGTCTTTCCCAAATTTTTCATGGCATTTTCTCCCATGTAAGACTCATTAAAGTTGACCTTCAGCTTACAAGCTTATGAAATTGCCACGTTTTTCAATAAAGCACAGTAAAAAGCATTTTAAAAAATGAAGTGTGATAAATATTATTCCTTTTGTTTTAAATGGGATGTTCTTTTTTAACTTCATAGAGACTCCAGGACAAAGATAGTCTTAATAACATCAATTTAATCCTGTTTAAATGTTCAACTGTTCCTTCTCAGATTAATTGACTATATTTTAACTCAGAAATACATCTCTTAATTCCCTTATCTTTCTGGGAGCACCTGGCAATGTGTCCTATTTAAATTTACCTATCCAGAGCATATCTTAAACAAATAATACTCAGTTTTCAGTCACCCATACCGACACATAAAAAGGTCTATATTTGGTCCATGTCGTTTCCATTTCCCACGGCGTTTGTGAGAGAAATCCTGGGAGAGCATAAAAGCTTTTAAGATAAATTTAAAAATTGTGACCTTGTGCAGTAATCTTCATAGCTATGAATTTAAGAAAAAAATGAGTTCATCGCTGTTTTCTTAAATGCTTTCTATAATATATTTAGGCAAGGCAGTGGGAGGGTTTGGGGCAGTAAATCATTTCTAATGGTATTTGCTAGGACTAGAATGGTATGAAAGAACCTTAAACTAAGTAATTGGTACTTACTGGCCAGCAAGTGCTTTTTTCTCAGTTTCTTTTCTTTTCCATCACTTTTTTGCCATTTCTTTTCCCCTTCCAGAATAGATAAAATAATTATGGGACTAAATAAGACTAGCAGTTATACAAAAAGTTTAAGTGTATTACCTCAAAACTTACAATCTTTTCCTATTTGCACAAATATACTCTGGCCCCAAATCTATGGAGACTCTCAGTTATCCGGACTGGACTACTGTAACGCACTCTACATGGGGCTGCCCTTGAAGAGCATTCAGAGACTTCACTTATCCAGAATGCAGCCGCGCGAGCGATTGTGGGTGCACCTCGGTACACCCACGTTACACCTATCCTCCGCGAGCTGCACTGGCTGCCTGTTGGGCTCCGGACGCGCTTCAAGGTGCTAGTCGTTACTTTTAAATCCCTACATGGTATTGGACCTGGGTACTTGAGAGACCGTCTCCTGCCAATTACCTCCCTATGACCAATTAGATCCCACAGATTAGGCCTCCTCCAAATACCATCTGCTAGCCAATGTCGACTGTCGACCCCTCGGGGGAGGGCCTTCTCTGTGGCTGCTCCGGCCCTCTGGAATGATCTTCCCGTGGAGATCCAGACCCTCACCACTCTTCAGGCTTTCCGCAAAGCCATTAAGACCTGGCTGTTCCGGCAGGCCTGGGGCTAATGAGTTCCCAGCCCCACTAGACTTGAATTGTTGCGACTCTTGCTTTGTTTTTAACTTGTTTTGTCTTTTGTTCTGTTGTTTGTACCCCCCCCTTGTTTGTTAGCCGCCCTGAGTCCCTCGGGAATAGGGCGGCATACAAATGGAATAAACATTTCCAAACATTTCCAAACATCCGGGTCATATTGTCCCAAAGGTGCTTTTTCAGGAGACAACAGGAGTTCTTTGAAGACATTTCACTTCTCATCCAAGAAGCTTCTTCAGTTCTGTCAGAATACTGGGGAATGGAAAGATTTATATTCCTTGCAGACAGCTGGTCATTTGCATCCTTTCAGAGGGTTGTTGAAGCACTTGGAGGTTTATCTGTGTCCTCAGGGTCACCTGAGTAGTGGCCCTGGTTCCTGTCGTCTGCAATTTTTTCTGTCTCTAGAAATCCATTCCTACTTCCAAACCATTCAAAGGGTATTCATCCCAAATTGTATAGCTAAAAGTCTGTAGAAATTCTCAGTCATCCAGGTCATGGTTGTCCCAAAGGTGTCTTTTCATGAGGTAACTGGACTTTCTTGTTTTTCTTTGAAGACATTTCACTTCTCATCCAAGAAGCTTCTTCAGCTCTGACTGGATAGTGGGGAATGGAAGAATTTATATTCTTTATATGATTCTGGTCTCAACTTTTCATGGTTTTATTTGATTGATTGATTGATTGATTGATTGATTTAATTCATTCATTCATTCATTCATTCCTTTTTATGCCACCTACCTCCTCTACAAGGTGACTATGGGAGGTTTTGATTCCCTTTTATAGAGCTTCAGCTTATTCCAGCCCTTGAAGGAAACCATCATAAGTTGTATTGGTACAAAAGAAGCACTCTTTCTCCTATTTTGACAACAAAATAGGAGAGACCGCCTGCTGCCAATTACCTCCACTAGACCGATTAGATCCCACAGATTAGGCCTCCTCCGAATTCCATCCGCCGGCCAGTGTTGACTGGCGACTACCCGGAGGAGAGCCTTCTCTGTGGCTGCTCCGACCCTCTGAAACAAACTCCCCTTGGAGATTCGAACCCTCACCACCCTCCAGGCCTTCCGCAAAGCCCTTAAAACCTGGCTGTTCCGACAGGCCTGGGGCTAAAGAGCTGTTGCCCCCGTCTCGAATGGTATGACTGTTGTGTGTTTTAAATTATGCATTGTTATGTTTCGTTTTTTAATTTTTTGTCTGTATCCCCCTTCCCTGGTTTGAGTTGTGAGCCGCCCTGAGTCCCCTTCGGGGGGAAAGGGCGGCATATAAATATAACAAACAAACAAACAAACAAACATTCGAAAGAAGATTCCAGGTTTTAAAATCTGTTAGGCTTTGTCACCCTCTACCCTTAGAGGGCAATCGGGTTGTTAAAAGCATTTGGAAGAGAGGCAGTGGAGGCAGGATAGAGGTTGGTAGCAGAGATAGCAAATGTTATGGTAGTATAACTTTTCCCAACTGATAAAGAAGTGGGCAACAGTTCATCTCAGCAGTGAGGAATAGAATAGAATAGAATAGAATAGAATAGAATAGAATAGAATAGAATAGAATAGAATAGTTGGAATTCTTCTAGTCCAACCCCCTGCTTAGACAGGAAACCCTACACCACTTCAGACAAATGGTTATCCAATATCTTCTTTAAAACTTCCAGTGTCAGAGTATTCACAACTTGGTTTTGAAAAGCCCTTGGTCTCATGAAGACCTAACTGTGCATATTGTACTAAGTTTATTAATGTAAGTCTCTTGTCTATAATATATTAGAGTAACTTTTTGTGAAATTGGAAGCTATACAAATATGACTGATAAATGGAAAAAAAATATCAGTTCCTTTTTCACTGCATGCTAGATAGCCACTTTGCTGGTTTCTACTACTAATAGTGCCTTTAAAAAAAATATGCCAAAGAGGTGGGTTTTTTTTCTGCATATGCCTTTTCCCAAACCCACAAAATAGATTCAGTCTGCATAGCAAAATGAGACAAGGAAACCACAATAAAGTTTTCAGGAATGAGATACTACAGTTCCAGGAGGTCACACTGCTCTGTTCAACAAGCTTTGTATTGCATTGCTTGTATTGCTTTGGGAAGATGAAAAAGCATCCCCTAAGGAGGAACAATAAAGCATTTCTATATTGTTGCCACTAAAACTCCATGGACATATCTATGAAGTCATTACAAATCAAGTCCCTTGAACAAGACTTTGTAGCCTGCTGATGCTGTCACTCACTGTGATAGAACTACTGATAATTAGTATTCTCAATACAGGTGTCTCATGGCAAATTTGGAAGGTGGGGTTCCCTCAAAGATACTTGGGATACGTATATAGAGACATATATAGTTAAGAGAATTTTAATTCTATGCTATGTTTCCTGCCTGTTTTTCAAATATAAATATAATGGAGAAATCAATATGTCCAGAGCAGGAAAGCTACTGACACAAAATGATGCCTAAGGCAGTTGGAAGTGTTTTGCTTCCTCTGCATTAATTAAGCAGCTTTGAAAAGTCGCACATGGGTTCACATGTAGAGTTCTCCTCTCTAATTGTCTTTGGGTATCCAGATTATAAATCATCTGAACAACAATTGAATTACCAGGATCTTCCAAGAGCATCCCTAAGGATATATCCAAGTTACAATAAATGCTCTGCTGAAATTGTGCTTTCCCCCACAAACACACACCTTTTTCTTTTCACAAAGGAATCAAGTCTTCAGCCAAATACTGAGATGGCTCAAAAGCTGTTTTATGTAAAATTCACAGTGCCGGTATTCCCACCTTGAATACTAAATTTAAGGATACGCTTGCCCTGTAAACTGCCCATAGTAAAATCCACACCCATTAATATTCCTGCAGCCAAATCACCTTATGTAATCTGTGGCAAGACTCCTTTGAAATGTCCATCTTATAAGTATGTATGTTACAACAGAATATTGAAAAAACTCAAGGAAGAATTTGAAAGGGTCCAGATAATTCGCTGTCCAGTTTCCAGGTACGCTTACCAATTCCAGTCAGATTTGATCTAATGTGTCTTTGGTTATTCTTGTTCTACTGCCATCATCACATGCTATTCCCAACCAATTTCTGACATATTTCTAATGTATTCTTATTTATTTTATTTATAAAATTTATTTGCCACCCATCTCACCACAAGGTGAGTCTCAGAAAATTCTTAGAAAATGAAGGATCGCTTTGGCACAATTAGACATTATGGATAGTCTGCACTTACTGATCACTATGTGGAACTAACAATTCTGACACTAAGCAGCACAGTTTTCAGTGTCACATACTGGATAGAATAGGCTCTAGAGGGATTTATGCTCAGAGGAACATAAAGTTGATGTGAGGGACCATTCAAAATGAAAATGATTTCTCTGGAATTATGGGAATGGCATCAGAAAGTATCAGCGTGTTGAATGAAATGTCCTACTATCAAGCAAAGGGAATAAATTAAATCCTGTGAAATTATAGCCAACTGGATCATTTTCTTAATATTGCGCTTCGGTTCCTGACAGATCTTTGATCTTCCTGCCTGTATTGCATATGTATTGCTGACGTATTTCATTTTGGGAATATGGGGGCCAGCAGGAAGCTAAACTCAGGTCATATTAAGTTCTGCTACAGTCAGCTATAACTGGCTTTATTTGCCTTATGTCTGCTTTTTACTAGGTTGCCTCTTGATTCATTTGTTTCTTACTGTCAACTAGAAACTAATTTCTGCTTAAGCATCCTTATTTTCTCACATGTTCTGCTATTAGAATCTCTATATTTCCCAAGAAAGCTATATATCTAAGAATAAACAACATTAACTTTCTGCCTGGGCTGCATTCTTTTGTCAAAGAAGTTCTATATTTTGTTTTCACCTTTCTTAGCAAAGATGTCTTCAGGGTATGGTTAAAGAAAAATCAAGATGGTGGTGACAATAGTGCTATTGAAGAGCCATCTGTTTCTATGTGCATTGCCACCATCTTGATTTTAACATTTTAGCTGATTGTATGTCTTTTTTAATTTTGTGCACCACCTAGAGTCCATTGGCAGTCAACTATAAGCAAACAAACAAACAAATCCTTTTTACCATAATCTGAGGACATCCCCGATCCTTAGTGGGACTTTCATTTCTTCAGCACTATGGCACAGACTCATGTAGAGAGACCCCAGGGAGCTGATTAACATAACAGAAAGCAAACACTGAATTTTCCTCTGGCGTGGAGAAAGTGATGAAGTTTCTTCTAGACAGTCCTTTGAGCATTCAGGAACAGGGGTTGCCAACAAAAGCAGACTCTTGGGATCTCAGCAACCCAAAACAAGAGCTCAAAAGTAATTCTCAAAATATCTAACCAATAGTTAGATATGGTGGTAGCAATTTGAGGCTTCTTCCTCTGCTTTCCCACTAAATGAACTCAATGTGTCTTCCAGCCTCAGCTGTGCGTATAAAGGCAATTTCCTACTTAGAAAGTCTCTGGCCCTTTATTTTTCTGTAAGAAAGGCCTTCAAGTATGAGGAATTAGCTCTATTCTGTGCCAGGAGAATGAACCAAATCTCAGCCAGTCAACTCAGAAGAGTTGTTTATAGAAGTTAGACCTTAAGCTTAGAACTTAAAGGAGTTGTTTATAGAGAACTGATAAGAATGATCCCCCAAGTGCTTTCTTTGCAGGCTTCTTTTTATTGTCCTCCTCAGGTAAAGACATCTGTCATCTCTCTCAACATTTTCTCCAACCCAGAGGCCTGTCTTTTTCTTCAGAGCAGTCTTAATGCTCAGCAGACACTGAATTTGCAGGCGTTCATATTCTGCTGCTTTGGGTTACTCATAAGCCTCTTCACGAGGCTGGTCTTTTCCCTTCACCACAAACACAGCAAATGCCTCCATTTTAAAAAGTAAAAAAAAAAATATCATCCTAGAAAGTTCTAAAGAGAGCCCTCACTTTGTTAACATCTTGTTCACAGCATTGAAGATGTGAGATGTGCTTCATGGCCTGAGGTTAATTGTTTGGTTCAGTAACCATTGTAGGGTTTTGTTTTTATTCTTTATAATTGTTTGCTTGTTTAACATGTATTTATCTGCTCGGAACTGCATTTGTGAGATGGGCTGTCATAGAAATCCACTAAATAAATTCTAAATTAAATAAATTTCTTCTTTTCTAAAGGAGGATACTTAATTTTCAAATCAATGAGGACCTAACAGACGATTAAATGAAGTGATCGGCACCCATGAGGAAAACTTGCTTTTTAATTCAAATTGCAGAGGGATGAGAAAAATTCAATTCCACTGGGCCAGGATGTCCAAATTTTTGCTGAAATCAGACCAGAAAAGGATTCTGCATACCACCATTAATTCTAAATATCAGTGGGAGTCATAAAGATGTGAATGCAAAATCCTCTAACCACATGATGGCAAACCCAGGTGGCACATGGACCCATTTCTGAGGGTACGCGAGGCATTGCCCTGTCAGTTCCACCATGCATGCGTGTGCTAGCCAGCTGATTTTCAGCCTTGATTTTCGGCCATTTTTCATGCAAACCTGAAGTTCAAGAATGGACTTCCGGTTTGCACGTTGGGTTGTTTTTTGCCCTTCAGGAAAGCCTGCTGAAGCCTTTGGAGGGTGAAAAACAGCCCAACAGGCACCCCAAAAGTCTGTTCCCAAACTTCTGGTTTGTGTGTTGGGGCATTTTTCACCCTCCCCAGGCTCCTAGAAAGCCTCTGGAGCCTGGGGAAGGCAAAAAACAGAGCTATGGGGCCGACCAGAAGTCAGAAAACAGGCCATTTCTGGCCTCCAGACAGCCTCTTGGTGGGTGGGATGGCTGTTTCTGCGCTCCCCATGCTCCAAGAAAGCTATTCACCTATGCGTGGGACAGCCGGGGGGGGGTCACGTGCACATGCACAGTGGGCACAACATGGGAAGCATTAATTTATGGGGCGCGTGGGCGCGCATACCTTTGGAATCTGAGGTGAAAAAGGTTCACCATCACTGCTCTAACCTTTCTCTTACCATATGTCATAAACTGAGACCAAAAAGCATGACACAAAATTAAAAAAAAAGATGGCAAGAAGATTCCTAAGTCAATCTGCTGCATAGGCTTGTCAGGGGCAAGTGGTTTATACCATTCCTGTTCTCCCATTCAATCTCCAGCTGCTCTCCCTTCAGTCTCCCATTTTGTGACAGAACAAGAAACAGCTGAGGTTTAGAAATGTTACAAGATTAGCTGTCCCTCCCTCCCAACTCTGTCCCTGATGTTAGGGTGATTAATTACAAAGTTGAAATGGGGAAATTTGATCATAAGAAATCCTGGGCCTTTGTCTTTTTCTTCAAAGTTTGCTTATATTCTGTCCATTGTGCTTGGCTTTTTATCACCAGCATTTGCAGGTTGGATACTGTGTCCCCATGCTGATATGACTGTATTCATTTATAAATGCCAGGCGTGCCTCCCTCAGTAACCAAGAAAGAAACCTCTCAACTCCATTGTTTGTGGAATTAAAACTACTTTTACTGGTTATGAATAGATAGCAGCGAAGTAAAGCGAGGTCTGAGGCAGAAAAGCACAAAATCATACATATCAAACATTTGCCCAGCCCCCTCCCTCCAACAACCCCCACCCCATTGCCCAATCTGCAATTCCCTTAGGTATCATGCGGGTTGCATCTCCAAGAAGCCTCATCAGGTTGGTATGCAGGACAGTTGGCCTTGACCAGGTCCATGCGCAGATGATGGTGAGAACAAAACTCCCTTTTTGACTAATCCTCCTGTACCAACTATTCCCATCCCAAATACCATGCCCCCCCCGGTTGCCATGGCAGCCGAAAGCAAGCAGGCGAAACAGAGGCTGACAATAGGTTTCTATATTCATTTCATCTCAAAGTAGTTTGCAGCATGCTGTTAGTGATTTCCATACTTCCATACCTGCTCGATTTGTTGGATAATATTTGTTTGTTTTTCCTTCACTTTCTATTCAGATTAGTAATTCATCTACCTGGATGTCTATTTCATGCATCTGATAAAATGAGTCACTGAGGGCAAGATTCATTCATCATGAGAGTATCATTTAGGGTAGCTCAATACAACAGCAAAGTTCACTATAGTTGGTTACATCCAGAAATCCAAAATGATAGACACAAATAAATTCCTCCCTTCTTTAGTGCTGTTTCCATTGCCACTGTGACGTTTGTCATTGTCATCTAAATGCAGATCTCAGCCTGCGAAAAGATAGCTTTCCCAAGTTGCTATCATAAATCTACTTTTTAGGAAAGTTCTGAATTTTCCCCAGTCCAATTATAGTTTGTCAACCATTAGGATGTGAAATTGAACTCTTAGCCCTTTCCAGAATCTGCTCATGTGCAACTTTCATTTGAGTTTTACTATACATATTTTATAACATGTAATGATGATTTATACTGACAAAAGAACAAAGAAGATAACTGATGAAAATGTTTTTCTGACAACTGATTCTCATTCATTTGTGCCCTTCGGTTGTCCTTGCATTTTTTTTCGACCTGGGAAATATAACCTCATCATCCAGATATCTGTGGTTAGTTGAGTTCCTTAGAAGCCATCAACATAAAAGCTTTAGAATCAGGTTAATATATTTTGCTTTACAGATTTCTTCTCAAATTATAATTAATGGAGAGGAAACAAAATAAACCAAGCAAAACTGAGATTACTACCTTCTCTAGAGGCAGTGTCACATTAAAAAAAATTTTTTTTAATTTATATCTTAAAAATAGTCACACACAGACTTATTATTATTTTTAATTAAAGTCATGTAAACTTTACTTGTATCGAACTCACTGGGGTGTATTTCGGAGTAAACATGCCTAGAATCAATTGAGGACATATTTTAAAAAGTAGTCCAGGGGTTCTTACAGAAAAAATACAGATCATGCAATATAGATTTCTTTATTAGAAACAGCTAATCCTGCAGTAGTTTTAAGAAATGACTGGAAGCTTACAGATCAGTTCTGAAATTGATACTAATTTTCCCAAGGTAGAAAAAGCTTGGGGAGACAATTCCAGTAAATACATGCAGGCCTGGTTTTATAGCATGTTAGATTAGTCTAATATTGAGGTGGGGTAACCTGTGGATTCTTTTATTGTGAGCATCTAGTAATTGTTTTATGTTATACAAACCAGTAAGCCATAATATGATTTTTGAGGGAGAAGGACCAATCGGCTGCCCTTTGTGCCTTCCTTTTGCTTGCAGAATTTTTTTCTAAGAAAGATCTATAATCTTAATTTCCATGTTGGTTAAGGAACACAATAAACAACAAAACAAGTGATTTCCCCTTACCTAGGACAATGGTTCCCAAAAGGATGAGCGAATCCTTCCAGCCTGTTGGTTTATGGATATTTGTTTGCTGGTGTTATTGAGCTAACGTGTCAAAAGAAAGAGGTGCACTGGAAGTTTAGAAACTCAATCAAATCGGTTAAGAAGAATTGACAGGCCAATAGACAGTGTCTCTTCGGCTTCATGTGGACAGCTGATGCTAAGAGTAGTGATATTTATATAATATTCTGAGTTTGGTGCAGCTGAAATTCCTAGTCTCTTGTATTTATATGATGCTGGGATTATGAATGGTACAAAAAGCAAAATAAAAAATGTCTCCTTGTATTTGGAATTGGGTCAGTGGAGGGAGGAGTTTGATTGAGATAATAGATTGACCCAGCAAAACCAAGAGAAGCTATGTTTGAAAAGTGGCAGAGTAGGATAATTAACAGTAGCTCAGTTCATTCATCAGATCTGATGAATACCAAATAATGAAACCATCCTACACTGCAGTTGATTGATTTGCCCTCTACACTACGTCATAAACTATATTTTGGAAATCACAAGGGAGTTTTTGCATAGCATTGTAAGTCAAAATCAAACAAAGCCCATTATGGCTTAGTGTGATGCTTGGACCATGCCACTGAGTTTATATACAGCCCTGGAACAAAAGAAGCAATACTAAAAATAAGATCTGGGAAGGAAAAGATGCTGAAGCCAAACCCTTGTGTCCCTGGATGGGAGACTACTTGGAAATCCCACACAGCTTAGAAACTCTCTCCAATCAGAGGGGCTGTCTAGCTGTCCCCCCCACCCACACACACACGTACACACACATTTATGTAAGTGCTCTTTCTTGCTGATTTGTCATTATGTGTTAAAGTGCTCAAGTGCTCCCCAGCAATTAGGCATTGCTTCTCCCCCTGATTTTTTTTTTTCAGGGAAGGTGAAAGGAAGGTAAAACTCTCTGCCTCTGCCCACTCTTATCTCCTCAGCACAGCCCAAAGAAACATGAGTTGTTCTGTTCCCATCTGGAATGAAAGTGGGGGCGGGAAGATTTCGGAACTAAGTAATTTATTTGGAGTTGAGATGAGGAAAGAAGAAGAGCCCTCACTGTAATTATAGATAAGCAACCAAGCATACCCTGCTATTAATGTCTGCTTGGTTCTAATGGGGGAAAGAATGGGGAGCTGTTATTTTTCTTTTAATTCTTTTCATTGGCATTTTTCAAGCCCCTGGCATTTTTTTAAAAAAAGAAATCTAAACTCAGCCTTTTCTGTTGACCTCAGTAGAACAGTGCTGAGAGTATTATTTTTAAAAAAATATTGAAGAACAAAGCAGCAGTTCCTAGGCAGGCTGCGGGTTTTCCTTTTCATGGTCGCCTCACTCCTGACTTTCAAGCAGCAGCTAGAGATGGAAACCTTTGATGGTGGCAACATCTGTGGAAATCCATAGCCTTCCAAGACCTGAAAGGACAGCTTCAAACACTGAGGCAGAATGTCAGTCCCCTGAAAGAAGTGAATTTTAGCAACAAAACATTACAAGTGAAGATTGTGTGCTTTAGTTGGACAGAAGGGCAATGAGTGACTTTAAGAGATTGTTAACTTTAATTTCTCAAAGGTGGCCATTCAAAGCAGGGGTCTCTCATTCTGGGAACACCCTTTCCCTATTAAATCATGCCCCTGTAGTTTCCAGGGTTGATTTCAGAGGTGGTATTTAGCAGGTTCTGACCAGTTCTGGAGAATCAGTAGCAGAATTTTTGTGTAGTTTGGAGAACCAGTAAATACCACCTCTGACTGGCCCCTCCCCTATCTATTCTCTGCCTCCTGAGTCCCAGCTGATCAGAAGGAAATGGGGATTTTGCAGTAACTTTCCCCTGGAATGGGGAGGGAATGGAGATTTTACAGTATCCTTCCCCTGCCATGCCCACCATGCCACACAGAACCAGTAGTAAAAAAAAAATGAATCCCACCACTGGTTGATTTGTCTAATGGGCTTTAGATGGGGCAGCCTTCACTAGTTGTAACTTCAGCTGGGTAAAAAGAGACTGGTCAGCATCTGACTGAAGAAAAATGTCCCCATGGTATTCCCAGCCTAGCATCATTCCAAATCCTACTGCAGGATACTCAGTTGAGGAAGGTTTCCCCATAGCAATTTATGCAAGAAATATCTTATGGTTAGTCTAAAGAAAAGAAGGACTAGGAAGGACATGATAGCAGTATTCCAGTATTTGAGAGGCTGCCACTCTCTGTATAGTCTTATTAATTATTAAAACATCAGCCAGTTTCTTTTGTATGTCCAGTATAACATGTTTTTCATTGTTACTCTGGTAGCAGTGGTGGGATTCAGCCAGTTCGCACCTATTTGGGAGAACCGGTTCTTAACTTTCTAAGAGGTTCAGAGAACTGGTTGTTGGAAAAAATCTTCTTTTGGTTTTTCTTTCCGCTTTACAGGGCTAATCCTGTAAGGAAAGCAGGAAGGAAACATTCTGGTGTTGCAAAGTGCCCATTGACCTGAGTAATGTTGAGTTGGCCACGCCCACATGGTCACATGACCACTAAGCCCCACCTACCCACCTGGTCATTAGGACAGAGAACCAGTTGTTAAATTATTTGAATCCCACCACTGTCTGATAGCCTATAATTTGTACGTGCACTTTCAGGTTCTGACTGCTGTTTGAGGAAGACTATCCTCTTGCCTCCCAGAGCATTAAACATCCCAGAGAGTGCTATCTTGTGGTCTCATCAAGAGAACCAGCTGCCCAGAGTAAATGTGGGTGATCTCAAGTCCTGTCCTTGTCTAGAGAGGTTTGAAGAGCCAATCAGTTCATTCTGCATTTCATTTGAACTGGTGTCAGCTCTGCTTCATTCTGTACATTCCTCTGAAATCCAAGCTCACATTAAAATAGTAATTACATGAAATCCTTTCTCTATTCCCAGTCACAAATAACTTCCATTTATTTCAATGCCTTCATTCAAAGAATAGCTAAATCCAGAACTAACCAAATATGATGTACAAGTAATCCTCAATTGGGATCAGGAATGGTGTCCCTAAGCAACACAGTCATAACATGATAATTCATGACCACACCAATTTACACCAGAAATTCCAGTTGTGGCTGTTAAGCAAATCACTAAGGCTGAACAAGTGTCACTAAGTAAGGACTACCTATATTGCATTAAATACTCAATATTAAATAACTGCAAATTGTTAATAAGGGCCTGCAGAGAGCATTATTGCCATAGACTTTGATGTCTGTGGAATCTGATGACTTCCAAATGTTGCTGAACAACAATCTCATCTTCTGAATCAGCATAGTCAAAGGTAAAAGATGAGATGAGCAATACCATAACATTTGAAGACCAAGTTCCTCTTATCTCTCTTAGAAGGAGTTTCATGATCTTTGGTCACTATTATGCTTAAAATTTCTTTGTTTTTGTCTCTGTTCATCTTTGCTTTATAATGACACCTAGTGGAAAGAATTTTCATTGCCAAAAGCTAACAGATAAATCCCCAAAATACGATCCTGCATTCATATTTTAGTATCATAGTTCTTTTCTTGATATTTACATTTGTTTTCTTCCCATATGAAAATGCTGCAGAAGGTGATTTCTATGTTCTTGCTGTTTGTCATAATTAAAACACTGCTAATATATAAAGGAGCATACTGTTCTTCTAAGGTACCACCATAAAACAATCTGTATGCATATGTGGATTTGCAAATATACAGATGTGCATCTTTCTGAGAACCAACAAATGGTTCGTTTAAATGAAGTTTACTAACACTTCATGTGATCTTGATTCTATGCCTCTGTTTATGTAGCCTAGGGCTAAATTGGCTCTTTTGGCAACTGCTCTAATTTTTTACTTTTCAAAATTCTTATCTTTCAAAACTAAGCACAGCCAGGAAGTTTGTGGGATAAACAACCAAGGTTTGCTTATTTGTCCATGCCAATTACTAAAACTTACTCATTTTTAATATTTAAAATTAATCTTCTCAAATCACTTTGGCCATCTGACAGCACCAAAAAAAAATTATGTATTGTCAGTAGTTGTTTTTTTCCTAAATTGTATTTTAACAGTGCATGGTGCAAAGAGAAGGATTTTCCTAAATTTGGTATATATTTACACAAATAATTCCCCCTCCCATTTACTGAGGATTTCAGGATTCCAAAGATATACAGGTGAAAGTCGAAAAATTAGAATATCGTGCAAAAGTTCATTTATTTCAGTAATGCAACTTAAAAGGTGAAACTAATATATGAGATAAGATTCATTACATGCAAAGCAAGATAGTTCAAGCCGTGATTTGTCATAATTGTGATGATTATGGCTTACAGCTCATGAAAACCCCAAATCCACAATCTCAGAAAATTAGAATATTGTGAAAAGGTGCAATATTCTAGGCTCAAAGTGTCCCACTCTAATCAGCTAATTAAGCCATAACACCTGCAAAGGGTTTCTGAGCCTTTAAATGGTCTCTCAGTCTGGTTCAGTAGGAATCACAATCGTGGGAAAGACTGCTGACCTGACAGTTGTGCAGAAAACCATCATTTACACCTTCTATAAGGCAGGAAAGCCTCAAAAGGTAAATTGCAAAAGAAGCTGGATGTTCCCAAAGTGCTGTATCAAAGCACATTAATAGAAAGTTATGTGGAAGGGAAAAGTGTGGAAGAAAAAGGTGCACAACCAGCAGGGATGACCGCAGCCTGGAGAGGATTGTCAGGAAAAGGCCATTCAAAAGTGTTGGGGACAAGGAGTGGACTGAGGCTGGAGTCAGTGCATCAAGAGCCACCACACACAGACGAATCCTGGACATGGACTTGAAATGTCATATTCCTCTTGTCAAGCTGCTCCTGAAAAACAAACGTCAGAAGCGTCTTACCTGGGCTAAAGAAAAACAGACCTGGTCTATTGCTCAGTGGTCCAAAGACCTCTTTTCTGATGAGAACAACTTTTGCATCTCATTTGGAAACCAAGGAACCAGAGTATAGAGGAAGAATGGAGAGGCATACACTGCAAGATGCTTGAAGTCCAGTGTGACGTTTCCACAGTCTGTGTTGATTTGGGGAGCCATGTCATCTGCTGGTATTGTTCCACTGTGCTTCATTAAGTCCAGGGTCAACACAGCCATGTACCAGGAGATTTTGGAGCACTTCATGCTTCCTTCCGCAGACGAGCTTGATGGGGATGCTGACTTCATTTTCCAGCAGGACTTGGCATCTGCCCATACTGCCAAAAGCACCAAAACCTAGTTCAATGACCATGGGATTCCTGTGCTTGATTGGCCAGCAAACTCTCCTGACCTGGATCCCATAGAGAATCTATGGGGCATTGCCAAGAGAAAGATGAGAGACATGAGACCGAACAATCCAGAAGAGCTGAAGGCTGCTATTGAAGCATCCTGGTCTTCCATAACACCTCAGCAGTGCCACAGGCTGATAGCTTCCATGCCACGCCGCATTGAGGCAGTAATTGCTGCAAAAGGGGCCCAAACCAAGTACTGAGTGCATATGCATGCTTATACTTTTCAGAGATCCAATATTGTTCTATGTACAATCCTTGTTTTATTGATTGCATGTAATATTCTAATTTTCTGAGATTGTGGATTTGGGGTTTTCATGAGCTGTAAACCATAATCATCACAATTTTGACAAATCACAGCTTGAACTATCTTGCTTTGCATGTAATGAGTCTATCTCATATATTAGTTTCACCTTTTAAGTTGCATTAGTGAAATAAATGAACTTTTGCATGATATTCTAATTTTTCGAGTTTCACCTGTATATTGTCCAAGCACCTATAAGATTTGATTTGTTAACAGATTGCATTCATTATCATTGTGCAGTCTTGCATATCTATGTTCACAGGTACCAATATTTCAGACCAGGCAAACAAGAGTATTTAATTCCAGCCAGTATTTTATTTTTATAACACATAAAGAAGCGCAAACAATTTGGCTTCATCCCTTCAACACCATTTTATATCTTTAAGTTAGAGAAGCTTATTATTCTGAGGAGGCACACCTTACAAAAGAATAATTTCAACACAAGTGGGTTATAAAGAGGACATTTGGAAGCAAGCAGAGACATAGCAGCTGGTGGTAGCATGATAAAATAGCCCAAAGGGCTATTAAATCTCTATTATGTCCTATAAATATCAGATGCCCTTTATTATCACTTTCCCTAAAATAGGGACTTAAGGATAAGATATAAAAGTTGAAAGAAACTAAGCCTAAATTTTATTCAACATTTATAATCTATCCCAACAGTTCCAAATAAATATAGAAAAATGGAAAAAAGCATATGGACAAAATGCCCCTATTTGACAGCTGAATTCCTCTTCCCTTGTAGTACACAAAAGAACAGCAAGGTAATTTAAGGCAAGCAAAAGACCTTAATGGGAGAAATTGTACCATTTCCATTCCTTCCTCCCAACTTTACATTTAAAAAAAAAACCCATGAAACTATATACATTTCTCCTCCCTATGTCAGTTCGATTGCTCCTTTCTATTTGTGCCAAGATGCCTTTATTTTGCTGCGGCTAAAGGTCAACTGGATACTCTGCAGAGGAAGGGCCATTTCTTCAATTGAACCAATCCTTAGCATTAGTTCTAATAGCTTTTAAAGCTATTCTTCTTATCCTGTTACTGCAGTATAATCAGTGAAGCAATTGTCTTGTTAACTCAGAATGTTGGTTTGACACCCTAAAGAAAACTGCTCTTTATAAAAACTGTTGGTTTTTTCCAAGCTTCCCCCATTTCCATTTATTTATCTGTTCTCATTCCACCATTTCATTAACTTGTCATTTGAAGTAGAAAAACCTTCAGCAATTAAGTGGCCGAATTAACCTACAAGGCCATTTAGAGGCTGGAGTGAAAGTTTATGTTTTAGGATATTTGTTTGTCTATGTGTGTGTATTATTATCCCAAAGCAATTCATTGCAGAATGAGGGTCTCTTCATTGAAAGTTATTGATCACCATACTGGCAATTGTGGATTGGAAGATAAATGTTTTCAACTTCCTGAGTGAGCTGACAGTGACTAGCCCAAAGACACTGACCCAGTTTTTATACCTAAGGAAGGATTAAAACCTGGGTCTCCTATGTGCAAGTCCAGCTTTTTAACTCTCTCTCCAAGATATATTTTTAATATATCTCTTTAAGATGTTCCACCCAGAGAAAGGAAAATGACCTGCCATGATTTGCCTGATAAGTAAAGGTAGAAGGGCACAAGAGGAATTATCCAATGGGAGGACATGATAAACTACAGTCCAAATTGAATACTTTGCAATTTGTAGACAAAGGATCTGAGTCTGGACAGAATTTTCTTAAACCACTGAACAGTCAAACCAGCAGAAGCACAAGATAAGATCAGCTTAAATAATAATGAAGCATATGCTCTTCATCTACAATGTTTTAATTCTTTTTGACAAACCAATTTTAAATTACATTGTTATAAGGAGTACAAATTTAAGTACAACTAAAATCAAACACAGCTATATATCCCAGCAGGTTTTAAATCTGCCAAAAAGAATACAGTTAGTCCTCAACTTAGAACTATTCCTTTAGCAACCATCGGAAGTTACAAGTGGTTTATGGCTGATCCTTACATTACAATCATTAGTTTCCCTAGTCATATGGTTGTAATTTGGGCGCTGGAGAGCTGGCATTTATTTATCACAGTTGCGGGATCCCAGGGTCATGTGATCAGCACTTGCAACCCTCCAGGTCAACTTCTGGTAAGCAAAGTCACTGGATACATTTAACAATCGCTGCAAAAAAGATCATAAAATTGATTAATTTTATGACCACATCACTTAGCAAGAAATGTTCCAGTCCAAATTATGGTCATAAATTGAGGGCTACCTGTATTGTATTGGTCAGTGCTGTTCATTCCTAGAATCCATATTCTTGAGGCTAGAGCACAAAAATATTTTATCTAAAAATAATTCTAAAGTTAGCAATTGTTTTAGCAGCTGTTGTTTTGAAAATCCCATGACTTCTTTAACATGAACAAATGATTTGTATAGGGAATTGACATTCCCTATACAAAACTTATGTGTACATGTTCAATTCATATTATATACATGTATATCAAACTTTTTATATTCACGGTAATTTGTCTAACAGCATGTGTAATTATGCAGCAGATTGGTTCAGCTGAATACTCTGCCATTTTAGCATCTTAAAACCTAGATGAATTCCTGAATTATACATTTTAGGTCGTAGTTAGTCCTCTAGCTATCCACTTCATCCCCATGAGAATTGCCTACAATTTCATTTTCATTTCCAGGTTTCCCTTTAAACATTTTCTGTAAATTAAATCTTTAAAATGGTCTACTTCAGACTGGTGGAAAAGTATACCTCTCCAAATGGTAGGAAATCATTGTACTTCCTGAACATCTGGATGACTACACATTATCTTTCCCAATCTAACTTTTATATCTTTCTTATCATATAGAAGTATTCTAATCTACTTTCTTCAGCAACGTATGTCATTTTACCTGATCCCTTTTGGAATTCTTCATTAAATAGCAATCAGAATAAAATAGAGGAAAGAAAATCAGCCCTTTTGTCATGTTTCTCATTGCTGAGTTGGCTTTTACCCTACAATCAATAGCAGTGAGTTACTTGAAAGAAAGAATATCATACATTATGAAGAATATGTTGAAGAGTCCCATGCAAACATCAATATGTGATATAAGGCAAATTTCCTCAGGAAGTCCCAGTGTTTGTAGTTTTATTTCCTATTCTCATGGTGTAAGGTGCTTAGAAATGTGTTCACTTGAATACAATTCACATCTTACTACCCAATCTTTTAGCCCTGTCGGTCCAAAACCCATTCAAAAAGTCTTGCTACTACTACACAGTAAATCTTGCTACAACTGCAGTCCAGTTTCAGAGTCCTCATTAAGGACCATATCTGAAGTCAGTTTTACAGTAACAAAATAATCACAATAAAGAAGGACCTAAAGACTTGATGTGCTGGGATCACAACTTGTAGAATTTCCTAGTCAACCAATGCTGGCTAGAAGTTCTAGGAATTGCAATCCCAGGACCTCTGAGTCAGGGTTCCCAATGGCTTTCAAACCTGACACTCTGCAGGGCACCAGATTGGCATTGTGAGGAGCAACAATATAGAGCACTTGTGGGCAATCTCAAATCCTCTCCTTGGCTGGATAGGAATTATGAAGAACTGGTCTATTCCTGGTTCATTCTTCTGTGGTTGTCAATTCTACTTTTTTGCCAAGCCATCTTCAGTTTGTCATTTCTTCCCCAGAAGTCACCACTTCCCAGCCTTTTATGTTATCTAAATCTTCCTTGTGGCAAGTCTGAGTCTATTAGTTGCTGTAGTCACGACTTTCCAGAATGATGTTCAGAATATGTTTTAGTTGGGTGAGGCGTGCCTTCAGGGAGGTTTCAGAAAAAATGGTCAACTTGTGGGTCAAGTCAAGGGGCAAGACAGATATAAGCCACCAACACCAAACTGGTCCATCTGGTGATGCCTAGTGAGAAGATAACAGAAAATACATCAATTCATTTTGCATAATAAATAAATCAGGAACTATTAGTTATTTGAGTGGAACAATCTTGATGACATCAAGATTCAGCGCGGAAGTGTAACAGGAAAATTTCTTTATCATCTGAAGACTTAATTCTTGCCACTATCTACTGAGCAGATGATCAAATCTTTTCAATATAATAAAAATCATTTTTTTTAAAACTCCTACAAGGAAGACTAAGGAGTAGGAGCAGAACAATGTCCCAAATGTTACACTGATAGATGTTAAGTGACATATATTTAATGATATACTGTAAACTGGTGCGTTTATATCAGCTGCATTCATAAACCATGCTTAATCGAGTTAGTTAAAAATGCAGTGTCTGAATTCACAACATGGTAAGTTTGCTTTTGGTTTTTGGTTTTAACAAACTGGTTGAGCAGATCTGGTCTGTTTGCCTGATTTGTGGCTTAATCCATTTTGTGAACTCAGAAAATGGATTCTGTCTTTGATCTTTCATTCTGATCACAGAAATATGTCACCTATGGGAGTGCCTCATTTCCCCTCATTATCATGAGACAGATCTCCATGATCTTAAGATCAAGATCTCATTTCAGGCCTCTGGAGCTGTTAGGATGATCTGGACCCAAAATCTATTGAATCCAGTTGGTGATATATGCAGCTGCAGAGGTTATTTTTCCATGCACATCGTGCCTCTGCAAGATGGTCACCTATTCAGCTGTGTGAGAGCCCCTGGCACCTTCTCTAAGCTTGATTACAGGATTCTGAAGCTCATTGTCATTCTTTTACTGGTTGTTTTTTTAAGCTGATCAAAATCTTGCATATTTGAGGTACTCTTGACAGATGCAGAATTAGTATGGAGCTGCTTGATGGCATCTTTTCTAGATGCATTTCCATTCATGGCACAGGACATGAACAGACTTGCTGGCGAGGTTTAGTGTAAAGGTTAAGGTGCTGGACTGGAAACCAGAATGCCACAAATTCTAGTCCTCCCTTAGGAATGGTAGTTGGTAACTCTGGGACAGTCATTCTCTTAACCCAAACATTCCTCAAGATTGTCATAGGGCAAACAGCAGGGAACGTTATCTATTCTACTGTGAGTTGCACAAAATAAAAATATATCCACCACTTGTCTATGAATCCTTGCTCAAATTGTTTTGTAGCTCATAGTCAGGAATTATTAGATCATTATAAATGTCTGCCAGGAGGAGAAGGCAGCAATGATTAGACTATTTGTATCCTTTGGCGATTATCAATTATAGGTTAAGCTCTAATGTGACTAAGGAAATGAGCAGCCCTAAAAAAGCAGATTAATGCTGACTTATTAGCCTACTAGTTAAGCAGCTTCTTTAGATAGACATGTGATACTATTGGTTCTTCTTGATCTCCCAGATAAACCAGTTAGGAAACACAAATAGACAAACTAATTCTACTTTAAGGCTTATAAGGTTCTATTGACAGATTCTTGCATGCCTAAAAGTACAAACTTCCAGCTAGCACTTTTAACTGCTTAAGCATTGGAAACAGTCTTTTCTAAGTGTCTTTCTCTTGACAGTTAAGTCACTGGGGGCTCCTGCCTCTCTTGCCTGATTGTTTCTTAGCAAGCAGCAATTTGTCTCTTTCCTCAAGGTCATATACACATTCCATTATAGCCAGGAATTTTCCATCTGTTGATCAATTTTTAGATTGTCTAGGAGAGCTGGGGCGGGGGGGAACACTGCTTGACATGGGCATCCATCAGGTTGATCTCAAATGATGTCCCTTGGAGATGCTTGAGTTGCTCCTAGAAATGGAGTTATTACATGGTGTCTGTCAGTGCTCTATTCTGCCTCTTTTCAGTATCTACATGAAATTATCATGAAGTATGGAGTTGAGTCCTCTCTGTGTTTGGTGGAATCTAAATCTATCTCTTTAAAGCTGAAGAGCCTGACCATCAAATAATGTTTGAAGGTGCTCAATGTAAAAGATCACGGTTTCAGAGAGGTGGAAGACAATTCCATTCAGAAGTGGTCTGAATGGAATCATATTCTAAATGAGAATATACGTGGGAATACTGCTGAATCCAAACTCTTTCTGTTTTCCTAAAATGAAGCCATGATCAAAAGTATCTTTTATCAGCTTGGTACATCAATTCCATCATTTCCTAGAAGAAAATGACTATGCAACTATGGTACACATTGTAATAGCTTCCAATTTGATTATTATAATATTTATTATAGTAGATGGGCTGCCTTTGTGTCCAGTCTGGAAAAAAATTACAAAATTCAAAATATAAGCCATATTAACTAGCACCGTGATGGCGAAACTATGGCACACAAGCTGTCAGCTTCAGCATGCATGTGTGCTCTGGCCAACTGATTTCAGGCTTTCCGTAGGGCTGGGGGAGGCTCTATTTATCTTCCCCAGGCTTCAGGAAACTTCCAGTAGGCCCGTTGGGCCCATTTTCCACCCTCTCCAGACTCGGGAGGCTTTTCCGGAGCCCCGAAGGAAATACCAAGCTCAGTTTAGAGGTGAGCAGTGCGGTGCACATGGGGGGGGGATGTATGGGGCTGTGCGCGCATATGCATGTGGGGATGCACTTTGCATTATGGGTGCCGGCACACGCATGTGCTATCGCACACCCACACTTGCATTTTTGTTACCAAGCAACAAAAAGGTTAGCCATCACTGTCCTAGTACATTTCAATGGATCTCATTCTGAGTGCTGACTTTTGATAGCCTAAATCCAGGTTATCTGAAAGTATACCTTTTAGGTATTTAGGATCCTCATAGTAAAAGTAATTAGTGGAAATGTGATTATTGCTGCTATAAACAAGAATGTCCAGAATGTTGGAATATTCCAATTATTTGTTAAAAACCTAATTGGCTTGCAACTTTTCTTTAAAAAGATTCTAAGCAAGCCTCTTAAAATAGCCCTAAACTGATTAGTCTAATTACAGCTTTTTTTAAATAATTCTGGCTTAATTTGGATTTTGATTTTATGTCTTATTTTAAAGACTGAGATGTCAGAAAACAATAACACAGCCTAAGCTAAGGAATAATTAATTGAAATAAATCAAGTGTTGTGGATACCACAGATCCTTTAGAAGGAACATTTTTAGGAGGTGAAATGGCAAGTAATTAGGAATGAAAAGTAGATAAGACTTGATTCAGTTTTTTACAGAGAAGAAATCAAACACTCGAGGAAAACATATTTCTAGGCAGGAATAGATACACGACTTGCCATTACTTTCTTCTAGAATGTTTTTTCAGCTTCTCAGTCCAGTTACAGCCCTGGAATTTTACAAAGTGACATAGTTTGAAGATGAGTTCATCTCGCCTAAAACCATTCCTCCGTGTAAAGCATGCCTCATAGATGATCATCTAGCCTTTCCAAAGACTTCTGATGAAGAAGCATTCAAACTTTCATATGGCAGTCAGGAAGTCCCTCCTAATACCTAGCTTGATACTTAGCCTACAACTGTCTTGTACTTTAATGTTGTTCTGGTCCTGTCCCCTGTAGTGAATATGTCTACCCCTTCAAGCACAAGCCAGGAGCAACACTGCTTATCCTTTTTCAAGGTCAGCTAAGTGCTGCCATCTTCATCAAAGGATCCTTCCCAGACAATGCAAGGTTACTTGCAGTGATGCAAGTGATGAGTGAAGTAAGGCGCTTTTGCTATGGCACTTCTGTGTAAGATACTGGATAAAAAACATGGGTGAGGTTAATTTTAGGTTATTTTTTTCTTTTTAGGCCAAACTCAGGACTGTTCTCTAGTTGTTCAGGCATTTTGCTCCAAATTATAAGTTGCTTTAATTTAACCTTATGGCTCTATAGATGTTGCCAATTTTATGGCTTTCCATTCTGTGTGCCTCATTTCTTTTTATGGGTTATTAATCTAATATTCTTAAGTGTATGCCATTCTAAGGATTTTATAGCAATGGCAATTCCTTAAATTATTCATGCAACTAATAAATGATATGGTGTAATATTAATACAGCCAACTAATATCTTAAATTAATAATTGCTAATGTAATAGCAACTTAATACTGAAATATTTAGAATAGTCACCATGGCAAAATTGCACAAAGTAGGATGTCCTTTCTAGTCTTTAAAAAAAATCCCAAACTTCCTATTTTAAAAAGCCCTAAAGGTGTGATCTTTCTTTTAGAGCTGTTAAAGTCTCACTTACTACTTGAAGAAAAAGGTTTGGAGATTCCAGCAACTGAAAATCATAATTCCTAAAATTAATTTATTTAGACAGAAAAGTGAGATGTAATAGGTTATTTAATTCTAAACTAAATTTATTTTGCCACTGAATAAATTAATTAACTTTGTTTATTACTACACTCCTCGAGAACTATGATTTTCAGGTACTAAATTATCTTAAGGCCATCTAACTGCTTCTAGAAAGAAAAACATATATAGATAGCTATGATAATGCAATATCCCTAATAGTATTTACTTGGAAAGGCAGCATTTCTAAGTCTGTATCATGAATCATTTGTGCCTTATGGTAATTTAATACTGCATTTAAAGAGCATTACCTGGTCAAATAGCTAAAAATACATTTTTTTAAAAACTGCATGAATGTACAAACTGCAAAATTTTAAACTGCTAATTTATTTTGTTAAAGCTGCTGCAACTTCTTATCTGCCTTTATCTGATCTTGAAAAAATATGCAATGACAGACCTGCATAGTAATTGGATGGGATACTACTGTAAATCCCAGGGCAATAGGCAAATCTAAGAAATCAACAACGCAGCCCAGAAGGTAAGAGAAAATAACTTCCATTCCTGCCAGGAAAACTTCATGGATTCCTTGGGTCCATATAATCATCGGATATTGAGTTGGATTCCAGGGAATTATTTTTTTAACTCCTTCAATTTATACTGTACAGAAAGCAGATGAATACATTTACATATATGAACCTAGATCTGAAATTCAAGGTAATTTAGTTCCTGTAAAATAATTTAAAGATGGCTTCTTCTTTCATCATCATCTTGACCCCATAATCCCTTGCAGGGTAGTGTCTGAGCAACTGAATGGAGCTGAGTGTTTACTGGCCGGATGCCCTTTCCTGTCGCCAATGCGGAGTTATATTCAGCAGATATATTCTTATCGTGCCCAAAGAGAGAAATATCTGCCTCTATGCCAGCACAGGATAATTAACACATTGCTCCAATCCTCCTGCATTCTTCTACATTCTCTTCCAAATTAGAATGTAATCTGAGTAATTTTATTGTTATATACATATGACAGTCATATATCCCTTTTTATCAGATCTCATTCCCCTGCAGATTATTTTATATTTCTGGTGAGAACAAGTCTCAATACCTGTATGTCTTCCTCTTTTTCTGGAAGTGGTCCATGATGCATCACAAGCTGTCTGAAAGTCCTGCCCCCATGTTCATAAAATCTCTGGGTTAGCTCATAGGTACAATCATGTAAATTCTGCAGCTCAGTCTGTTCTTCTCCTTCCATCTAGATCACAAGGTCAGAAGTTGAAAATAAACAAAGTGAAGCACATCGAAAGTAAAAATGAAAGAACCTGAACAACAGTTGAGATCAAAAGAGAGTGTTAGAGAGAAAACATAACTACTAAGTAGAACTCAAATGTGGTTGACATATAGTAGGGATATGTAAAATATTGCATGTTTGAAAAATCTGGTTTTGAGTGGTCTGTGCCAAAACTGAAGCATGTGCTTGGATGTTTTGCTCCACACACAGAATTAAGTGTGCTATTTTGTGCAGAAATGGTTTGGGGATGGGAGATAAGAGAAGGAAATGCTCTTGACGAAACCCCTCAGCCCAGTGGGAAAGGAAGGTGCTAGGACAATAGGGACAAGTCAAATGCTTTCTTCTCTACTACTGAGGTTGCAAAATTGCAAAAAAGGAAAAGTACAAGTCCTTTTCATTGGCAATAGTGACAGCTGATCAGATGAATGGGATAGAAGGCAAATTATGGGGCAGGAAGGCTGGTGTACAGGCCATTAGGAGGAGCAAGAGAAGGAAATAGGAAGATGCATTTCAGTTACCCAGGCTTCTTTAAAGAAAAGAGTCTTCTTAAGGCAGACATGTACTCATTTGAGAGCTGCCAGAAGAAAGTTTTGCTTACTAAAAGAAGCAAGGTGAATAGAAGCTATGCATTAGTACATTATAAAAAAAGCTCAAGCTTGGCAAGTGACTATTTTAACCAATGAATCAAATAATTAATGCTGTGTTTGGGTGGGGTGCAGAGATTATCCTGGCTTTGCTGCAAAGAACAGAGAAGACATTTAAAAAGTGATTTTCCTTCTAACAGTGAACAGCTGTTGACCCATAAATTGAAAGCGCAGACCCGTAAATTAATGTGATAGGTTTTTCTACTTGTTTTATACATTTATTGTACCAAACTATCAATGAAAAAAACAACAGCAGAGGGCCAAATTGAATATTCTATCTCCCATCTGCCCTATAAGATTCAACAGAGTAAGCATGGTTCAAGTAATTATTTTGTAGCTCAGCTGTGTTAAATTTGTTCATTTTAATTTATGTTTACTTATTACCACCTTGAATGCCATCTTTTGGTGGAAAAGTGAAATATAAACTCAATAAACCATGAACACCTAATAAATCATGTAGACGTAGTCCTCAACTTACAACAGTTCGTTTAGTGACCATTTGAAGTTACAACGGCACTGAAAAAAGTGACTTATGGCCGTTTTTCACACTTGCAACATCTCCATGGTCACATGATCAAAATTCAGATGCTTGGCAACTGACTCATATTTAGGATGGCTGCAGTGTCTCAGGCTCATGTCTCATGTCTCACCTTTTGCTACCTTCCTACAAGCTAGGTCAATAGGGAATCCAGGTTCACTTAACAACCGTGTGATTAACTTAAGAACTGCAATGATTCGCTTAACAACTGTGGAAGGAAAGGTCTAAAGTCGGACAAAGCTTATTTAACAACTGTCTTGGTGAGCAACAAAAAGTTTGGGGCTCAATCGCGATCATAAGTCAAGTCCTACCTGTATCAAGCGGTTATCCAGTGCATATCATACCTTTTATTTTAGCCAAATCTTTAGGACTTTACTCTTCACATAAGAACTACTCACCTTCTCGTCTTCCAAGTATTCAACATCTGCAGTGTTGTAGCCATCTCTGTGCCCTCGTCTCAAAACTCGAAACCTCCTCTTGCCTATAGTATCCACCAATGATCGTCCATCAGGAAAAAATGCTATTTTTTGAATCTCCAGTATGCAGCCATAGTCAGCAAAGCTGAAAAGAGACAAGGCTATTAATACAGGATAGAAGGAAGATTCATATCCTTTCCCCATTTCTGGTGTGCTATGTAACTTGTGTGAAATGAAGCAAACAAAATGTTAAAAGGTTAGGATATTTATGTAGTTACTTACCAAGCATGTCTAAACTATATTAAAGTAAGCAAAATATCTTTACAATCCCCAAGGCATGTCACAACTTTTGAGCACCCCTAAGGTTTGGAAATTTAAAGTTGAAAGATTTGACACGTCCTATGTGGGATGCTACTAGGCCAGCGATGGCTAACCTTTTTTGGCTCGCGTGCCATAAAGGGGGGGGAGAGCGCAGGGGGGTCGTGCATGTGCGTGCTGCACCCATAATAGAACATGCGACCCCCCCCCAGTGCCTATGCGTGCATGAGAGGTGCTCCCTCCCATTTTTCCATGCTTTTTTCGCCCTCCCCAGGTTCCAGAGGCGAAAACAGTCCCCCCTCCCCCCCAGAGGCCTTCCAGAGGCTTCAGGGACCTTCAGGAGGCTTCCCTGAAGCCTCCGGGGGACTAAAAAGGACCCTCCGAGCAAACCAGAAGCCACTTCCGGTTTGCTCGTAGGGTCGGTTTAAGCCCTCCGGAGGCTTCAGGGACCTTCAGGAGGCTTCCCTGAAGGTCCCTGAAGCCTCCGGAGGGCTTAAACCGACCCTACAAGCAAACCGGAAGTCTGTTCCCGAATGTCCGGTTTGCCCATAGGTCCGGGTTTTTTGCGCTCCTGAGACTTCAGGGAAGCTCCTAAATCCTCCAGAGGGCCTCCGGAGGAGGGGGAGGGGAGGCTCTTCTTGCCCTCCCCAGGCTCCTATAAAGCCTCTGCAGCCTGGGGAGGGCGAAAAATGTCTTTAAAAAGGCTGAACTCAGCTGGCCAGTGCGCACATGTGTGCTGGCCAGCTGACAGGGCAATGCTTTGCATGCTTTGCATGCCCTGACAAAAGGCTCCACGTGCCATAGGTTCGCCCTCCCAATACTAGGCAAATGCTTTGAATTGAATGGCTTGGGATAGGAGGATCCAGACTCAAAAACAATACAATTTAAATGTAATTAAATTAAAATCCAATCACTATCCAATACTGGAATAAATTTCTAATACTGATTCCTTTTCATTTGTACCCATTTGACTCTGGCATTTCACACACAAGAAAAACTTCCTTCTATCTTTTAGGTTTTACATTTACTGCATATCCAGGAAATGTATCTAAAGAACATGCTTTTAATGTATTTCTGGGACTCCCACATAGTCCCAAATAATGACATTTTCAACCAGATGCATATGTTCCCTCCTTTTATACTGCTAACACAAAAACACTACAAAAAGTCACCCTGCACAAGCAACAGACTGCATTCAATATGCAGATGTTAGAGAGAGAGCTGGCATAGTGTACAATATTGAGGGAAAGGCTGTAACCATCTCTACTCTACCATAGATAAGCACTAAGTGCAGACTAGCATGCAAAGAAGTATCAGTAAAAACATATCAATATCCACTCATCTATTTATTTAGATTCTGATTATGTTCCTCCTAATCATTGGTATCTATCAATGAAAGCTGATTTGCAGCTTCATTTTTATGGAGCTCAGTGGAGTTTTCTTCACTTCTCTAAAATCTAAGTTTTATAGGAGAGAAGGAAGAGGAAGAGAGCATTCAGTTACAATTCAGAAGTTGACATTCTGCCTCAAAATGCCAAGCAGAATCCACGTATAGCATTTCAGAAAACAAAAGTTAATGTATTCCTTTTAGTATGGTTCCATCTGTTGATTCAATCGACCAAAAATTGTGGGATTCAACCTCTGCTGTAGACTCAAATTTTAAAAAGTCATAGCCTCGGCCTTCTGCATGACTTACTTTTTTCCATCTTCATACATGCACATGCCAAACATCTTTGTGCCAGTCTCCTGACATCTTCGCATCATGAGTCGATAGCGAGGTTCAAACACATGCAGAGGACATACAAGACCTGGAAATGATATGGTGCACACAAAGATGGGGATATTCTTGTTTAGGCTATAAAAGAAAAGGGGGGGAAAACCATGATCAACAAAAGTGCTACTAGGAACTTGAAAAATCAACAGCAGGATTTCAGAGTAGAACATACCACTGGATAACTTTTATGCATGCACAGAAGGATATGAACCCTCCATGCCTGTTCAAAAAGATACAAATGCATGTGGACCAGTGGTGGATTACAACCGGTATGCCCCAGTATGGGCGTACAGGTGCCTGCCGGGAGCACCAGGTACCGTTCCAGTATAGTGCTCCGGAGGGCCCACCCGCCCTCCCTGTTGCACCTTACTGGTTGCAACAGAATCCGGAACCCACCACTGATGTGGACTATTGAACCTACCAAGAAGCCAGATATTTATTAGATTTGCAGGCCCATTTTATTCCATGAACTCTAAAGAACTACCAAAAGTCATGTTCTATAAATGCATCTAGTTCATCTGTCCGTTCTAGCATTGCTCGGGACATTCATCAACACTGGAACCCTACACTGATAGAGAGCTACACTTCTCTGAATGTGTTTATTCAACCTTGTAAGTATTCCTGGAATAAGATGTAGGGAGACACTGCCATTAAAACCTTCATATCAGATTACAGAAGACACAACAGAGAAAAAGGCTTAAAGGCATGATAATGTGAGGCACTCATTATAGAGCAAGGATGGTGAATGGGTTCCACCACAAATCCGTGAAGCCCTTATCCACGGAGACATAAGTGCGAAGACTAATTTGCGCCATTTGAAGCGCTAAGGAAAAATGCGACCCTATTGCGATGACATAATCGCGGAGGGCAAATCCGTGCATTCCCAAGCACTCAGTACCCTAAACCTAACCCTAAACCTAACCCTAAAACAAACCCCTAACCTAATCCTAACCCTTACCTTAATTGAAATCGGTTTTCTGCCGCAGCGCCGTTTTAAAGCGCCCTTCTGTTGCCGCGCTGTTGTCGCGGCGGTGATGACGCGCGGTTATGATGTCGCGGTGATGACGTCGCGGCTTTAGCGACGCGCTTATGTCTCCGCGGATAAGGGCTTCGCGGTTTTGTCGTGCCACGGGTGAATGAATGAATGAATGAATGAATGAATGAATGAATGAATGAATGAATGAATGAACGAATGAATGAGTCGGGCTTGGAAGCCATCTTTTACAGTGAGCCTCAAGCCTGCTACATATTCTACTGTGGGAGACTGGGAGGGGGGATTGTATATGTGGGGAAAACCTGGAAACTTTCAGATTCGGGTTTTTCCAGGTGTGCCAACATGGCTCTTTTAATAAATTGGAACTTTGAGGAATCTCTAGCCTCGAACTTTTATGTTATTGAGGATGCTATTTGGAATCCTGACAGAATTAATTAATTAATTAATTAATTAATTAATTAATGACTCAGGGTCGCTATGAACATATTCTTGGGTTATCTAAAGCTTACCTTGTGTAGGTGTATGCATGAATACAGAGAGAGAGAGGACCAAACACACACCATTTTTTTAAAAAAATGCTGGAAAATGCTAAAAAGTGCTGGGGGAGATAATTAATTATCTGTGATTAATAATTGAAATAAGCAGCAATGAAGGGAACTGAAGTTAGGAAAACCAGCTCATCTTGCTAACATGCGCCCTGAAGCTATCTTCCTAACTGTAATAAGCTTATTTCTAAGAAGAACTGGATAAAACTGTCAAATATACTTTCCAATTCCTTTATAATAGGTTTTCTGTTTCTGGGATTGTACAAACAGAATATGCAGCGAAAAGGTCCATATTTACTTTGAAAGTTCTACCATATCAGCTTGGTGGACCAGTTTCCTTTCTGCCAGTTGGGAAGGGAAGACTGTAGTCATCAACTCTTCAAGCAGAATGGTAGTATTGTATTTTCCAGCTTTCAGATACTGGAAGGAACCAAACATTCATAATTATATCACCTTGATATATTTTACACATATTTACAGATATATCTTACATATTTTAGTCTCACAAAGTACATCTTTTGTAGAATGGAAGTTTGAAAGCATTCAGCCCGGTCCCCGTTCACTGAGTTCCTCTTCTGGACTTAGCCAGTTTTAAGAGCAGAGGGTTTTTTTCAAAATCCAGTTTTGAGTTGCACAAAAATGAAATTCTCTTTCAACATTGTATTTTTCCGAAGAATAAAACCTTGGCTCAGTGACAACATTTGCCAAAATTTTATTCTGAAAATCCCACTCTTAGCACCTGTCAATATTTAATATTCACTATCTGATGCTTGATGCAAAATTAGTTTTGTACTAATTATAGCTATTACCTGACCATAATTAATACATCTATTTGATTTAGCACTTGGTAAGTGCTTGGTAAGAGCCTAATGTTTTCATGAGATAGTCTAAACTACTATGGCTAATTCGCTGCCAGGTGACTCTGGGTGGCTTACAACATCAAGATAAAACCATAAATATATATATAAAAATGTATAAAATCACAATAAAATTGTAGTAAAAATAGAAATTGTTGTAACATTGTAAATGTAATGTTATAATGTTGTAAAAGTACCTGCCAGGAGAACTGCTTTCATACACATCAGAAACACTGAGACTCTTATCTTAATCAAGGCCACTTTTATTACCCCAAAAAATTCCATTCAATAGTGAAAGTCAAGGCTAAAAAATATGCCAACCTACAAATCCAAAATCTGAAAATGCTGCCTAATTTAATATTCTTCAGGTGCATTGGAATGACAGAACTGGTTTATCATCTCCTTTTTCGTGCCTACATAAAGAAAAGCACCTAGCAGTTGGAAGCAAACAAGAGAAAATTGTCCCTCTTACCTCTTGCAGGCTTTGCTTGCAAAGTGGACAGTTGGGTCGGTGGTCTAAGCAACGCTCCATACACTCTTTGCAGAAGGTGTGGCCACAGGGTGTGGTGACAGGTTCATACAACATACTGAGGAGAAAAAGACTATCTTTTATTGGGCACTGACATGTTTATTATTAGCGAGCCACCTAAGTATGGGATTGATGGCCTGTCTATTAGGTGGTTGGAAAGAATTCAAGAGATGTCATCAACCAACGTTCTGCCTCAAACTGAAGTAAGGTAACAATGGGATGTCACAGAGTTTGGCTGTGGGCCCTGTACTCTTGCACATTTTCATTCATGACCTGGATGGAAACAATGCTTATTACATTTATAGGCTATCCAAATCAGGATGGGAATGTCAATACCCAACAAGAAAGCAGTACATTTCTGAACAATCTTAGAAAGTTAGAGAAATGAATGGAAAATGGCAGCATAACAATTAACAGAGGCAAGGGTTGAGTTTTTCACTTAGATCTCAAATGCATAGGTGTACCATGGGTTATTACCTAGCTTGGTAATGATACTTGCAAAATGATGGTGAAGGTAAAGGTAAAGGTTCCCCTCATATATACAGTATGTGCTAGTCATTCCCGACTCTAGGGGGCAGTGCTCATCTCTGTTTCAAAGCTGAAGAGCCAGCGCTGTCCGAAGACATCTCTATGGTCATGTGGCGAAGATGCACGGAATGCTGTTACTTTCCCACCAAAGGTGGTTCCTTTTTTTCTACTTGCATTTTTAAGTGCTTTCGAACTGCTAGGTTGGCAGAAGCTGGAACAAGTAATGGGAGCTCACCCTGTTACCCGGTGCTAGGGATTCAAACCGCCGAACCGTCAATCTTTCTGATCGACAAGCCAAGTATCTTAGCCACTGAGCAACCGCGGCCCTCAAATATTATGACTACAAGCTACATATGAATTAGTACTTTGACTGAGGGGTAAAACAGGAAGCTTCGGTTCAAAATGACAGAAGATCCCTGCTCTGATCAGAGTCCATTTCAAAGGCAGTCTCCAATTCATGGCACCTGATTTAAGATAAAATGAAAACAATTCAGAGAAGATCAATAAGGAGGATCCAGCATGTAGTAACTAAGTTCTAGGAAAAGAAAGTGAGGAACCTGAACATACTTAGTTTGAAAGAAAATTATGACCAGAGGAAAATATTATCGTATGTCTCGGCAACCTTCAGAAGAATGATTTGTATTCCACTATCCCAGAGAACAGAAGATGGAATAATTAGATAAATGGCAGGAAGAAATATTCTGGTTGAATACTATATTAAGAGTAAAACCAATAGCAAGATAATGGGCCCCTTTTTGCAGGACAGTCATAGATGCTTTTTATTTGTATTTTTGAATATTCATGAGATTGACTTAATAGTATTGATTTCTTATCCTTTTCTTATCCTTTTCAGGCCACAGAGCCTGTTAGTTGAAATTATTGTGTTGTTATTATTCCTGGAATCCCATATCCAGAGGCAAAGATCTAGCAATAAAGTGACTGCATTTGAGTGAACTTTGTTCTCATGGAATCCCATCAAATTATTGCTGAGCCCAAGTATTTTGCAGAAGAGAGTTTTAAAACCCCAGTCCGTATAGTCCATTCCAATTGCATCATAACTCAGTAATATAAAGGGAAATATGCTGCATTCTTGGGAAACATATGATTGTATAACATAATAATCAGTTCACAGGATCAGAAGAAAAATATTACAAAGGTGGACAGCTTTCTAAACAGCCACCAGCAAGTTCCTGTGTTAACTTGAGATAAATGCCCTGTTCCTAATTCACAACAGAGAACTTGGAAAGAAATTGAAAAAGTCTCCACCACAATGTAAAGTAAGATAAATCGGCTCTAAAGTGAAAAGTGTTGAGTGCTCTAAATCTTTTCTTTCAATACATCCTGTTAAAGACTTTGTGAATCTTTCTTGAAGATTTACTTTTAACTGAATCAGCTGCCAAGAATCTAACACTAAGATTCCTAAGACACCTTGGGTTATAACTACTTGTTCAACAGCCATTCAAAGTTATAATGGTGCTGAACAAGGGGGACTTACAACCACTCCACAAAATTGTGGCTGTTGCAGGCCTGGTTCACAATTATGATATTGTCAGACCTGGAAACCATCTTTTACATTGGGCCTTTAGACCTGCCACATTTTCTACTGTGGGAAAATGGAAGGGAGGATTATATGGAGTATGAGAGATATATAGTCAAAATAACATTCTTTTCTAAGAGAGTCAAGGACACCTTGCCCTACAGCTGCGATGATGTAACTGGGAGGCACCTCCAGTTTTGGATGGTGCCTGATTGGATCATGTGATGGACATGTGAGTGCTGGGCAGGGACTTGAACTTTCACTTGGATGGGGAAAACCTGGAAACATTCAGATTTGGGTTTTCCCAGATGTGCCAGTATGATGTCTCTAATAAAATGGAACTTTGAGGAACTTCAAGCCTCGGAGTCTTATTTTGTGGGGGTGTTATTTGGAACCCTGACAGATATTGCAGTGAGCCGTGATCATGTGATTGCAATTTAAAATCTAACATTAAAATACTACAATACTTATATGAAGAGAAACATTATTCTATAATTTCTCAATTTTTTTTTTCCAATATCAGCCCCCAAATTGGTCCACTCCAATTCCATCACACTGGACCATTGTATGATATAGCCAGTGTTTCTATTTTCCACATAAAATATATATATTCTGCAAAAGAGATCGGATTCTATTAAGGTTAACTGCCAAAGGGCCCTCCTTTCTTCCTTTCTTTGAAATATCCATCTTCAAATGAAACAAATTTCAGTTCATTACAAAGTAGTATCACTCTGCAAAAAGTATTACACTGGCACACTGAAACTGGATAACAATTTCAGGGGTCAAAGATGTCCTCTATTAAGTTTTGCCCGGACTTATTTTTCAGGCACTCCATCTCTTTATTGTATTGAATACTGTCATGACATTCTAACCCAGTTGTAATTTTTGTTCATAGCCTTTCCACAGTAAATGTTCAGGCACTGAGGTCTACATCGCCGTTGAATATCTTATAGTCCCTCCTCTGCATTTCAGACCAGGCAGCATTTCTTTGCCCCTTGCCTCAAGGTTTTTCTCACCACTGAGGAGAGGATTTAAATGGCAAGAACTACATCAAAGCAGAGATGGGGGTTTTGCAAGCAAGTTCATTTTGTCTTCTAGCAAACATTCATGATATGAGATCCCTAATCTTCATGGTTGGGCTAAACTTATATAAAGCATGCCTCAATGTTTAACTCTTTAGATTGTTAAAATTATTATTTTAAATTCTAATGCTAAGCTGTACTTCTAACAAAAACTTTGGTGTGTAATCATCACTATTTTCTCCTTTTTTTAAAACAGTCAAAAAAGATGTTCTGATATCATACCTTGCAGAAGTATACAGAGTGTCTCATTTCTGACTGTTAAAAACCTGAGCATGCTTTTTTGCACATCATTAGCAAGCAGTCCTATAATATATACAGGTTTTTAGTACATGTAAGAATATACAGATTATGAATATATAATTTTTCTATTCACAAAAAAAATATAATTTTGAACAGTACTTTGAATAGATGTACGGTGTTTTTTGCAGTATAAGATGCACCTTTTTCCCCTCCAAAAAGAGGCTAAAAATCTGGGTGCGTCTTATACACTGAATACAGAATGTTTTGCCTCCCGAAACTCCACCCCTTCACCAAAATGGCTGTGCATAGCTTTTAGAAGGCTTTCAGAGCTTCTGGGGGCTATGAAATGAGCAAAAAACTGCCCGTTTCCTCTCCCCCCGTCCCCAGCAGCACTCTATAAGCTTCCTAAAGGCTATCCATGCCCTTTTCTTTTTTTTTGACAAAAACAGGCCCGTTTTCAGAAAAAAAGGGTCATTTTTTGCTCATTTTGGGGGGGGCGCCCCCCAGGAGCACTCTACAAGCCTCCTAAGGGCTATTCATGCCCCCCCTTTTTTTGAAAAAAACGGGCCCATTTTCACGAAAAACGGGCCATTTTGGGGAGGTTTGCAGAGTGCAAAAACGTTTTTAAAAAATTTTCCTCTTCAAAACCTTGCTGCATCTTATATTCTGGTGCATCTTATACTCTGAAAAATATGGTATTTAAAATACCAAGAGGAAGTGCAAACATGTTTCAAAACCTTTTCTTTACTCTTAAACAAATAAGGCGGAAGTTGATCCCCATGGCTTTTTCAGAAGTCCATTGGCTAGAACATGGGTGTTAAACTTGTGGCGTCACATTGCCATCACTTGACATATCATGTTTTTTCCCTTCGTAGAACTGGGGTGGGTGTGACCCGTGCATGGCTACCAATTTGACACTCCCTGGACTAGAACGATAAGAAGATACCTCATGCTCAATTTGCATAGTATTTCAAAACCCCTTCCCCAGCAGCTCTTAACAGAATAGCAGAGTTGGAAGAAACCTTGGAGGTCTTCTCGTCCAACTCCCTGCTCAAGCAGGAAACCCTATTCCATTTCAGACAAATTGTTGTCCAATCTCTTCTTAAAAACTTCCAGTGTTGGAGCATTCACAACTTCTGGAGGCAAGTTTCTCCACTGATTAATTGTTGTAACTGTCAAGAAACTTCTCCTAAGTTCTAGGGTGCTTTTCTCCTTGATTGTTCCTAGGCAGCTAATTAACTGACCGTATACAAAGGGAACATTCCAGGTCTGACGTAGTCAAGAAGCCTATGAAGTCTGGACAATAGTCTGTCATAGATTTTGTATCTGTTGATCTAGTTCCTGAAGTCTCTGGTGAGGCCTCCTCTTCCTCCAAATCTGGTTCACAAAAGGAAAGTCAGATTATGAACATTACACACCAACCACCTTCTCACTGAACCCCACTAGTCATTTTTATCACTTGTTTTAGGGGCTGGGGAGTTTGTCAAAGAACTGGGTAGACCAAGTCACATATTTGCAAGAAGCTACTTTGTAGGGTACACCTCCCCCTTAAGACCAAGGATCTATTATGGTGTCATGCCAAGGGTAATTGGTTTCACATGAACACTGGCCACTTATATCTATTTGGGGCTCTATTCATAAAGCCCAGACATGTTACTTTAAGTATATAATCCCTTTCAGAGATTAAAGAAAGAAGAATCTTTCAGCCACTGCCTTCATCTTTTATATGCACTCCTGTCTCCCAGTAAAATCCAAAAAAAATTCCAATTAGACTGTAAATCAAAACTGGAAATAATTGTCCAACAACAAAAGAAATCAAACCATTAAACCCTATTTGGGATACCACTTTGTGCAGGTTCAGATGGATATTATTATATTTATCTCCAGTTGGGTCCCCACACCACTAGAAAGATCCAGTATATACAGAAGCAGGACTCTTCTGTAAATCATGCTGGACTGAGTGTGATGTAGCTAATTTTAACATTAACCTGGGCTGCCCTTCTCTACCCTATCATTTGATCCGCAATAAAACAGTGCAATCTAATCAGGGCCCTATTGATATACAACATGCATGATTCCTTGGGACTTGTGATGGAATTTGGTCTTGAGAACAGTCACATG
Source organism: Thamnophis sirtalis (assembly GCF_051295495.1). NCBI lineage: Eukaryota > Metazoa > Chordata > Lepidosauria > Squamata > Natricidae > Thamnophis > Thamnophis sirtalis. The sequence goes on along the minus strand of NW_028261383.1, from coordinate 86,555,989 downwards.
ATTCTAGGGTTTGGGGAACATGCTCAAAGTGTCTACTTAAGGTGATCCTGGTGGGTTGTGTGATCAAATGACAGAGCAAGGTTTTCAAGCACATGGGCAAAATATTTTATCATAATTAGGGCATCAATGATTTCTCCTAGGCAGAGACAAGAAACTTATTTTTAAAAAACATGGACTTGTAAACATTTATTGATATACTCACCTTCTTTATTTGCAGAAAGATCTGATCTGAACTTCTTCCTCTTCCATTGAGTCATGGGAAGTGCTGCCTGGCTATGATCAGCCATAGTTTCTTCCAGCCAATTTTCTTTTTGTGTCTTCATGTCCCATTTAATAAAGGAAAGTAAGATGTTAAATATCAAATCAGGGGTCACAAGCATAGATAGGAAAACAAAAATACAACACTACATATAGTATTCCCAAGCTTTATTTTACTCATGCACAGATATTATTTCTTGATACAGTTACATAATATGACACCTTCTCTAGATACTGTTTTCTGTTTCGAACGAAGCATGACCATACCTAAGAAGGAAATGGTATAAAACCTGAATCAAATGTCTTACACTAGAAATTCTCAGATATCTACTGGTCCACATACTCTACCCAAACATAAAGTAGCTTTAATCACTCCACAAGATCAATGGAGTCATAAAGAGTACATGACAGAAACATCTGTCAAATGGACAATTTGGGCCTGATGTGCTAGCTGAACGTGAAGTTCCTAAACTTTCTAAAGTTCAGTTTTATTTACAACTGGAAAATTGTACAAAACTAGATAAATAACTTACATGTCATTTGGATTAAGAAGTTGCAGTATATGTTTTATCAAACCACCAATGGTTAAAACTTTAATAATTTAGAACATAGGCTTGCAGGTTTTGAGCCTTCTCTACATTATAATCATTTTGATTTAAAATTCAGCGGATTGTAAATTGTGGTCTGAGAAATAAGGGCAAAATGTGATATGAATGTGATATTGAATGACAGCCTGAAAACCTATCAAAATATGAAGAACTAGGATCTGATGCTGTTGCCTATTTGAATGTTCTAATCTCCATTAACTTTATTTTTAAATTGTGTTGTTCCTTTGTTATTGCGGTATTGTTTTTTTCTACATTTTAATTATTTCCTGATTTACGTTCGCTTTGCTTTTTGTACTATAATGCATGATGGTATTTAATGTTTATTTTTAATTCTTGTATTTTTTATTATTATTAATTAAAAGCAGAACTTCTTTAAGTGGAAAAACTAGAGGTGAGTGGACAGTCTTGATGTAGTTGGACACAGGAAAGGGTCCACGTGGAAATTCCTTCACCAATGTCTCTTATACATATTTTTGTATATATTTTTACATATTTTTGTTACACCACCTCTAAACTTGGAACTGGTAAGGCATCATCCCATAAGATTTACCGGTAGGGTTCCGCCTTCAAAACTCTCAAGAAAAGTCAACTGTTCCCTTGAATTACAACCTTCCAAATTTTGACTGCCGTTGTTCTTCAACTCCATAACAGTACCAGGAGTAGAGGAAGCATCATTCGTGAGAATCTGCAACAGAAAGATTTTACATTAATTCATTTTGAAAGAGAACACAGTCCCAAAGGTGGCTTTTTGAAGAGGCACCTGGACTTTCTGTTTTTTCTTTAAAGACATTTCGCTTCTCATCCAAGAAGCTTCTTCAGCTCTTAGAAGCTTCTTGGATGAGAAGCAAAACGGCTTCAAAGAAAAACCAGAAAGTCCAGGTGCCTCTTCAAAAACCACCTTTGGGACAACTGGATGATTGAGAATCTCCATAGACAGAAGCTTCACAGTAGAATCTGACAGAATTCTAAGAAGCCTGCAAGGCTCATGTCTCTCAGATGGTTAAATATGGAGCTAGTCAGATACAGGCTTCACTGTCTTCATGCTATACTTGACAATACATCATGTCAGTACATGTACAGTACAAATAAGACAGTTGTTCAGACCGAGACACTGCATTACATAGAGAAATGACTTCTCATAAATCTTACCAATACAGAAGCAACCTGCCTAACAATATATTTATTAGAGGTGAGCAAACACCTATATTCTAAGGCCAAAATGTGATTCAGACCACAGCAAACATGCCCCACACCTATCAGGAATGTTGTAAACCTTTGCCCAGCATCACATAAAAATGACAAACTGTGTGCAACCATAGACACATCAAATCATATTTTGCCATTTAAATCTTAATTTCTATGTAGCTTAACAATTCTGTATCCTTAACAATTCTTTAAAAAAACAAATACTTTTCTTTCAAAAAAGCCCAGAGTGATATCCAATTGGAGAAGTATGAATAGATACAATTTCATCAATTCTAAAAGTAAACTGCTACATCCTTCTATGCAAACTAATTATGCTTCCAACATTTAATCACAAGGTACTTACAGTCCAGTGGTGGGTTCTGGATCCCATTCCAACCGGTACGGTTGGAACGGGCCCGGCGGCGTCCACATGGATGCACGCAGTATGCACATGCGTCTTAGCAAGCCTCCGCAATGCTCCAGCTGCTCAGCGGAGCGTCATGCAGGCACTGTATGCGCCAAAGACTTAAAAGACCAGTAAGGAGCTTCGGCGGGTAGGTGGGCCCTCTGGAGCACCGTACCGGAACGGTATCCGGTGCTCCAGGCAGGCTCCGGTATGCCCCTACCGGGGCGTACCACCTGCAATCCACCACTATAACAGTCATAATAGTGCACTTACCTTTTCTATTTCATATTCAGCAGCATGAAAACCGGAATCCAGTGTAAGGCAATGTTGAAATTGCAGCAGGGCCTCTGGTTGGTTCCCTAAGTCCAAGAGCACTTTCCCTTTTCTAAAAAAGCCCTGAAAAGAAACATGAAACACATTTCAGCTGCCTTCCTGAACTGTCACAACATTCTGTAGCAGCTGCAGATTGCTTTGCATAATGCCAATGACAGCAGGTTTACTCAATCAGTCAATCAAGTATATATTCCTAAGTGTAGCAGGTGTGTCAAACTGGTGGCGCACGGGCCGGATGCATCACAGAGGCCACGCCCACCCCGGCTCCACAAATGCAAAAAATGTCGAGATACATCATGTGACGTGATCAAGTTTGATACCTGTGGTGTAGACTCTTGATGAACAGGCAAGCTACTACTTAAATCCTCCTCCCCATGATCGGCAGAACCAAAGAATCACCCAGCTATTAGGGTGGGCTAGTAGCTATAGTTAGGCTATTTCCTGTAGCCTAACTTCTCATTTTTCAACAGAGCAACAGTGAAATACTGTATTTTTCAGAGTATAAGACGCACCAAGGTTTCGAAGAGGCATTTTTTAAAAAAACAAAAGTTTTTGCACTCTGCAAATCTCCCCAAAACAGGCCCGTTTTTTCCCCCAAAAAAGGCGTGACTAGCCTTTAGGGGGCTTGTAGAGTGCTCCTGGGAGGTGCCCCCCCATAAAATGAGCAAAAAACACTCCACTGTTTGTGAAAACGGGCCCGTTTTTTGTAAAAAAAAAAAAAATTCATGCATAGCCTTTAGGAGGCTTATAGAGTGAGTGGTCTTGGGGGCTGGGGTGACAAAATTGAGCAAAAAACGGCCTGTTTTTCATTCATTTCTGCCTTCCCCAGCCCCCAAGAGCTCTCTGAAAGCCTTCTGCAGGCTCTGCACGGCCATTTTTGCAAAGGGGGCGGGGTTTTGGGAGGCAAAAAATGTTGTATTTAGTGTATAAGATGCACCCAGATTTTCAGCCTCTTTTTTGAGGGAAAAAGGTGTGTCTTATACTCCAAAAAATACGGTATGTTGCTGGAGCAATGAAATGGCAATTAGGATAGGGATCATTTTCCGCATCAACTTCCTCAATCCCTGTGAAGCAAGAAAAATAAGAGCAGGAAAACAGTGATGTCACTTGGAAAATCTATGAGACAAACGGTAAAGTTTTTTACCATTTACCACCATTTCTGAGAATGGATGCTATATGGAGTTAATGCACCCCCAGGTGCAAAAAAAGTACATCCAAAGTGTAGACTCTTAATTCATCTAGCTCAGAACTATCTATACCAAAGAATGTGTAATGACCAATGTGTTGGTTTATATACTAGCTGATAACCCAGCATTGCTCAGGTATTTATTTATCCTAATGCTCTATTAGAAAGGAAAAGTCTTGAATTTGGCAACAATTAAATTAGTTACAAATGTTTTCCATGTGCTCCCAGAAGCATCAAGGAAAGTGAGAGCACCCTTGTGGAGTACTGTGAAGCCATTACCATGGTAACTCCACTGAGCTGTATAGTAGAAACCATTTTATGGCAGTACAGTAGAAGCTATTTCAAGGCACAACAGGCTGTATCTTAACAGAACACACATCCCGAGGGGTATTAAGGGTGTCTTACCCCCACAGTATTTCTAGACAGTAAGTCATCTATGTACCAAGTTCAGTTGAAATTGCTCGAGGGGTTCCAGAGTTATGCTGGAACATACACACATACACACACAGCCATTTAGATATATATAGTTATCAATATATAAACAAACATACGCACTCCCATACCAGAGAGAGTTTCACTGAACATCTTTATTTGGATTACACAGATATTAAGAATGCTGGTTAGATATATTAGAATAGAACTGAGGGGACCCAAGAAAATATTCTTTAAGGAGGTTACTATGACTCAAAGGAAACTTTATTTTTAGTTTCAACAAGTGGCAGCACCTGATCAACCTACTCTGAGCACAGAACTTGGGGTCTTAAAAAATCTACTGTAAAACAGGATGAAGGGGAAGAGCATATTCATGAGGGAAGTATGAAATAGTTTCAATTAGTGCAACAATATAACTTCCCCACTTCTTTAAAATGTGCAATTAGTGCAACAATACAACTTCCCCACTTCTTTAATATGAAGAAAATAAAGGGCTAAAACAAAAGAAAACTATCTGAAAATGCAAATAAAATTGGCTTCATTGTGATCATCCCCCCCACCCCCAAAAAAGCAGTGCTTTTTGATTGTTGTAAAAAAAATGGTTAGCAACTATCATATTTGTGCATGTACCTTCAGAAAGGGTTAAAGTAATTATTTGGGAATACACAAATATCGAAAGACAGAAAAGAAGTTTTAAGAAATTAGGAGAACATATGAGACCAAGTTTGAACATACGGCCAATTGAAGAATGTTAAGTGCTCCAAAATAGCATTTTCAAATTACTAACCATGATGATGCCAAACATTAATCATGCATACATTAATCTACAATGCAAGCTCTCCCTTTTAAAGCTGCATTGTAATATCCCTCCAGACAAAATATGCAAGGGGAAGAATTTGGCCTTTTAAAAATATACAATCAAAATATACAACCAAACATACAGAAGTTAAAATAACAGAGTTACATAGCATCCAGTAAAAACCTATTCATACTTGCACTAATTATACCAGGGGAAGCAATCAGGTCCACAAATCTGAAACTATTATAGCAGTGGTATAAAGTTGGACTACAATTCTAGAACTATCTTAATCATTTAATAGATAGCACACAGTCATCATCTGAAGTTGGACTGAATAGTTTGTAATTAAGATGAAAGATTATCTCTGCTAAACATGGTAGATAAGATATTTCAGAAGTACGTGGGCTATTATCTCAGTTTCAAAGTCTATCTAAATACACAGATGGTCTTGGTAAGGAATACTATTATATTTACCCACAAGTGTCATTGTAGGGAGAGCATCTATACAATACATGCCAAAGTAAAAGGCCCTCCTGTGAGATGGAATTAATTAATGATATAGATATTGGGGAACTGCAAAGGGGGGGGGATTGTCAGCAGAGATGAGAAGTGTTGGTTCGATCTCTATGTAAATCAAGATTTAAAATTCTCTGATTGAGCTCTCCAGGCTATATTCAAGCCTAGCATAGATACAGACTGAGGGATAAGCCGCAATAAATCAGTCATCCAGTATTTGTTTCTTCAAAGTAAACTGGCATCTGTCAGAACTGGTTGGGCTAGAGATTTGCTTCCCCAATCATTATGTCACCATACAGATCTTATCACTCCCCGTACACATACAGAGTGGGAATTTTCTGCATAGCTCACTAGGCCTTGTCTTTTAGAATATTATGCTGATTGGATGTGAAAACTCCAATCTCCAATTCTTTCAAATTTATCCAAATAGTAAAAACCTCTATTGTCTAATTTTTCTAGAAAAATTTATTGTCAGGGAACATGATATGGACAAACGTAGGGAAATTTTTACAAAGCAGTCCTGTAAAATTCACTAAGACCTCCCTGATTTTCTGCTATCCAATTTCAAACATTCAATATTTCCTAGAAATTCTCCAGACTGCAAATTTAGCCTATAGTTGGGCATTGATTGGAACATTGGTACATTTATCTTTGACTACAAGAGAAAGTTCAGAGAAAGTTTGTGAACCTTCCAGAAGTAATTCAAGTTTTTCTTTTGGTGCATTTTACCAGGAGAATGTTTTTTTTTAATCAATCTATTAGAGCATATGAGTCAGCATTGGCTTGTACAGAACCAGGGAAAGCACTACCTTGTATTTAAATAAGCAACTATATGAAATAATATGTTCACTTTCTATGCTATTATTGCAACTGAGTTCAAATGCAGCCTTTTCCAGAAAAGCTATTTCATCTCACCACTTAAAAAAAAGTTGGGAAGAACACATGCTTGTTCTGGATCACAACACCCAGCTTTACACTCGACTCACTTCACATTCTTCTGGCTTCTGCTTGCATAGAATCTCCAAATCCTCCAGAGCCCCTTCATACTCCTGTAAAGCCACATAGAGCTCTGATCTGCATACCCTTAATGTAAGATCATCCGGAGCTATAGGAGGAAGCAGAACATTTCACTGTTGAAATAAGAAATAATAAAAACAAACATTGTACACTTATACACATCAAGGCACTATAAGAAAATCTTCAAGAAAGGGACTTACTGACTAGAATGAGCTGTGTTCGTTTCCAATAAGTTTAGCCAGATTTTTTTTAAAGTCACAAAGTGTACATTATTGACAAGAAGGATGGCCTCAAGTATTATCCATCAGTTAAAAGGGAAGATCAAATCATCCGAACGTAGCTTATTCTGATACTGTCAAAAAACGATTTTGTGCTTTAAGGAAAAGATCTATTGTTTTTTAGTTGAAAATATACAATGATACTTGCATCATTTGAGGATGGGGGGTGATAGGAGTGAATGGTAAGAGAGAACTCACTTCATCCACTGACTAGATTTCCAGAATTAAAAAGTTTTTCAATGGCAGAAAGTCCCCATCAAAGAAGTTTCCAATGCAGAGATATTAAGAGAATGAAGAATAAAGAATAGGAGACAATTCAGTCTGCTAGCTGTCACCTGTTAAGGATCTCATACTCTAGTAGTATTGTTTTTCTTTTTACAACCCTTTACAGGTAGTCCTCGACTTATGACCACAACTAAGTCCAAAATTTCTTGATTTTTTCCCCTATCTAGCAACATATAAAGGATATTAAAGTAAGACCCATTGGTGAGGAAAAGTAGAAAATCGCAGCTGACTAGATTTTAGCAAACTTTTATCATCACCTTAAACAAGAATTTAGTAGAGAAGATAAAGTTTAAATAATTAAACTTTCATTGATGATTGATGATTACCATACAAAATCTTTCTTATATTATCACTTTCTATATTTTCAATTAAAAGAATTGAAAAAAGCCTATATGTCAATCAATACAAAATGAGCAGGACTTACTCAGGATTAAAGTTTATCTATAGTTATAAATGGTAATAGGTAAAGTCTGGTTTTAGAATGTATTAGCACCCCATACCACAGTATTTCAGAATTTGGATAATAAAATGTTATAAACATTCTTAATCTAAAAAAAAAACATTTTCATGAATCAGTTGAAGTTAAAAAAAAAGTCTTTTTTAAAAAATGCTAAATACTAGATTAATTTGATAGCACATTTTCAACTCATCCGCTTTGGTGTTTATTAAAAAAAAGTATAGTATAAATGGTAAAAAGTTGAAATGCCAAAGCATTGTTTAATATTGCTCAATCTATTAGCTCTTTAACAGTCCATGTTATAAATTCACCTGGATTAAATTCAAGAGCCACTAAATTTGAGTTCTATCCCTATTAATTAAAGGAATCCTCCAATTGAAGTTAAAAAAAATATTCAGGGTAGATGAAAATATTCCAGTATAAACTCACTTGTTGATTGAAACATACTGACACTTGTGTCTGACTCATTGCAAAACAAGAGCTAGCATTTTATAACAGCACTATATATGAGAGGGGTGTGTCAGCTTCCACGCACAGCAAAGTCTGAAACAGTAAAGGAAGCTTGAGTCCTAATTACTCATTCCTAAATCCTAAGGTTTAAGTAGCATCAGCTTACCAGTTCCAAAGCTGATTTTAATGTAAGTTTTAAGATTAAAAATGAAATGAGATTATTAATTCTAGGTAATAACATCTTTTCCCTCCTAACAAAGACACTAAGTGTTTAATAAAAGTATGCTAAAAGAAATTTGGTATATTTATCATCATAATATCACCATAATAGGAAAGCAGCATCTGTTGAATGTCTGCCTCTTCAGTAAATGGTAAAGAAATAAAGACTCCATGCAGCATAAAATAACCATTTCAACACTGAAAAATAGTGCTCTGAAGGGTTAAGATTCCCACATAATTTAAGAAAGGTCACAACTGCTCATAGTTATTACTTCAGAAATTCTTTCAAACCCTTAAATTACCGAAATGACACTGAAATATTATAAAGATCTGCTCTATTTTATTCTTGCCCTCCATGAACAGTTGAAGATGGTCCCACAGCCTCCAAGGAGGTCAGCAAGCTACATAACTCAATTTTTTTAAAGGCCCCTAAGGAATAACTCCAAAACAACAGTCCTATCCTCACACACACTTTAGATTTACATTTAATTTTCTGATGTGACCATTACCACTTTGCAGCATTAGGTTTCACCTCTTGTGAACCAAATCTGCAACAGAAACGAACTACAAGCAGTAAGCCTTTTTTTTTAACTTAAAAGAGAAGGAAATCACAAGATCTACCAGCAAGGCACCAATAGGAAATACTGTAGACCCAAACATTTATATGACCATAAAATCACTAGCCTTTTAAGGAAAAGGAAAGCCATAGCTGAAGTTAGTGAAAAGGGTTACCAAGAATTGTCCCTCCCCTGCTTATACAACGCAGCCAGCGAGATGGTGGCAAGTTGTATAACCAGGGCAGCACCTGGCGGTCAGTCCCGCGCATATCACCCAGCCTCCCTTCCCCTTCGCCCCCGTCGTCGCAACCTCTGGATACCGCGCAAACCTTACCCAAGCCGATTCCCTTCTGAAGCGTCCTCAGCGCTTCCTGGAAGTCCCCGTTGCTCACCAGCTCCCGCAGGTCCCTTTTCAACCGGGCCACCTTGGCGGCCGTATCCAAGCCCTTTTCTAATAGGTTCCCGATTAGGACGTTCGAGCTGGGCGTCCGCGAGCCCAGGAGGCCGAGGTTCTCCCCGCAGAGGCAGCACTCGGAAGGCAAGGTTTCGCCCAGGCATCTCCTGCAGAAAGAATGGCCGCAGGAGACCGTCACCGGGTCCCAGAGAACCAGGCGACAGGAGGGACAGAGGAAAAGCTCCATGCTTCTGCTCTGCCAGAGGGGAGGGGGACGTGAACGAGGAGTCAGGAGGGCACCGGGCAAAGGTCGACGGCTTCCTAAGAGCAGCAAAGAAAAGCGGCCGAAAGAGCCACTGGGACACTTTGGCAAACCTTGAACTACATTCCCCTCCCTCCTATCCAACCAGCCAAGACGGAGCAAATCGCCGGCTCTTCAAGTCACAAACTTCTCTTGCAGTTCCCTTGGAGGAATTCTTCAATTTCTAAAGGAAAAGAGCTGCTTTCTCTCTCACCAGGGCTTCTTTGCCATGCAAAATCGACCGCTACATCTTTTTTTAAAGACCCCGGTGCCCTCTCCGCCTGAGCATCTAAGCGCACTCTGGTTTCCCCCAAGGCTTATTAACTCTTGAAACTCAACGGGGCCCTTGCGACAATCACTCAGTCAATGGGCAGCCGCTGGAGAAGACTTGATCCCCGAGGGTGGTGGGTCCCTTCCTGCCGCCCGAGGCGATCACTCAGCCTGGGCAGGAGGAGACGGCATCGTTTTTCTAGTTAGCGACTAGGAGGCGGGGCGGAGGGGGAGGGGAAGGTGTCTCGGCGTGGGACGAATAAAAGGAGGAAGAGGAGGCCCCCCAAACCAGTAACTTTTCCGCCTCCGCGCAGTATCGTCTTATTTACGCCGGCTCGGTCTTCAGCTACCGGATTGCTCTGATGACCTTCTACATACAGACAAGCACACACACGCGCGTAAATTATCCCCGCCACCACCACCCGCCGGAATATTACATAAAATCGGGAGCAGCCCCGGGTGATGGCGTCGGAGAGCCAGCCGATTGGCTGCCAGCTTCGGCCGGCCCCCACTGCGAAATAGACGTAGCGAAGTGCGTTTCATAACCTCCGAGAGGGATGAAAGTTGGGAGTCGCGAACCGGTCGGCTAAAGAAAAGGGGAGGGGAGGGCAGGGGGGCGCGTTTTGCCTGCTGCTGCGTCCTGCCCTTAACGTCACAAACAAGTTGCTTTTCTAAAGAGAGGCGTGTAAGCGAGAACGTTCCGCTTCCCGCTGCATCGTTCTGAAATTAAAAGCATCTCGTGATTCTTCCCCTGACATTGCCTTGGTCATATTATTATTATTATTCGTTCCTTTGATGGAGCGATGACATCCGAGGAATGTACTTCAGTGCAAAACAGTATGCGACTGATATGCAAGTGTAGTTCATAAGAGTATAACAAGTACAAGTTGTACACTTGTTACCCCGATTACTGCCTAGATGTAAACACTATTGTAATTGTGAAGGCTTTCACTAAGCAGCCGGTTCCATTCGGTCTGCTCGTGGGGGGGGGGGGGGAACATGACTTTACTTTTAGTGTACCTTACAAGAATATTGTTCTCTAGGACAACAATCCTGCCTCCATTGCATAAAGTGTGAGCAGGGTCAGTAGTGGGCAGCAAACGTGCCATTTCCAATCAATGTCTGTGGAGAATCTCAGTCATCCAGGTCATGGTTGTCCCAAAGGTACTTTTTCAACAGGCAACTGGACTTTGTTTTCTCCTTGAAGATGTTTCGCTTTTCACCCAAGAAGCTTCTTCAGTTCTGACTGAGAAGAAGCTACTTGGTTGAGAAGCAAAACGTCTTCACGGAAAAAACACCTTTGGGATTTCCAACCAATGCACATAGACATACATGCATGCACTAAAAGAGGTTTTTTTCCCCCCTAAAACATGTTTAGCTTGAGATTTAGTTTGTCTTATGGTTTATGCTAGTTTTTGTCAACTTCAGTCACTTTAGAATACTGTATGTGGACTGCAGCTCTCAAAATTTGCTCAGCCAGAATGATGGGAAGCTAAAAGTCCACACATATTGAAGTTGCTGTGGTTGAGAAGCATTGATTTATGTAATGAGCTAGTTTAAGTATGTCCTGGTCAAACAAGATTGATTTGGGTTGTTTTGAAAACATGGGAAAAGTTAAAGTTCTTTATTATTGACATTTAATTTTGAGGGATCCACCCAATAACCCAGACCACAATGTGGTTTAACAGGCCATCAGAATGTGATTGTGGTGATTTGCAATCTTGGGAGCCACCAATGAGAAGTTCGATTACTGGTCGTCGTTCCCAAAGCTGCTATTTAGATCAGATATTGGACCATATCTCCCAAATTTCTCCAAATTTGTCTTAGTTTATGTAGGAAGCGATTGAGACTACAGAGTAAACCACCACTTCAAACAACAAAAACAACTTTGGAGTCATGATTATATCGCCAGAGGGAAAAAATACTTGGTAGGGTACAAAAATCCAACAAAAATGCATCATAAAAATAGTGGAGGGAGCAGAATATTGAAGGAACATAGCAATTTAATTTGGGAGAATGGATCATATGCCCTTGTATTCAGTAGTGAGATAATTAGATCATATGCCCTGAACCAATATTCAGTGATGAGATAAATATTCTACAGATTCACCTCCTTTGTAAACAGCTCCCTTTCATAAAGAGGCTTCTGTGATTAAAAAAATATATAATCCTATCATTCATATTATTTCGCTTAGCTAAACACATGACAAAATGCCTAACAAATGTTGATCAACTTTCACAATATCATTATAGCCAGTGGTAATTGCCAAAATATTAGGAAATCATCATAGGTTGGTTACAGCACCTCTGTAGAAGCAACCACAGCAAATCTTAGATTATGAAACCTAGTTTCGAAATCAAGAGTTACCCTGTTGTTTTCCTGCAGAATAATCTTTACCTCACAACTGCTGCTTATCATTTTAATAAGTACAGTACATTTCCCCCTAATTGGCATTTTACACATTACATTTCAGTTTAAGAGACATTTATGAGATGTAATTTCAAGGAAAATCTGAAGAGCTGGTTGCTATGGCAATATACACACATCTTCCTGCAAATTAATAACTCAAGATTTTTAAGAATCCCACAACACTAATCATTTCATCTATCCACAGAGGTCAAGTATAAGATAAACAGATAAACTGTAGATTACATGTTCCTCTGGTTCTGTCTTTTTCATTGCTTTTATAAAGTAGCATTCTTCATAATGGTATCTAAATTATATGGAGGCAGTCCTTGCTTAGCAACCACAATGGGAACAGGCAACTCCAGTGTTAAGAATCATGGTCAATATTGTGTAACCATAATGGAGTTAAGACCTGCTGCAATAATTAAATGAGACCTTATGTGATCATAATTTCCAATTTTACTGCTACCTTCTACATTCTGGTTGTTGAATGATAGTTGCAAAGCATACAAATGGCATTTATAAGATCATAGAGACACGGTGCAGGTCATAAATGCAATGACTGGTTAAAAATGTAATTTTTCACTGCCATCATAACTTTGACAAGTTGCTAAACAAGATGGTTGACAAGCGAAGTTTACCTGAAATTCCATCTTAATGGAGATTAACGTTCCTCCAGGCCTTCCTGTCCTCTACCATCCCCTGGAGTCCATTTAAGCTGATGCCTACTGCTTCGGTGACTCCCTCCAGCCACCTCATTTTCTGTCATCCCATTCTTCTTTTGCCCTCCATCTTTCCCAGCATTAGGTTCTTCTCCAGTGAGTCCTTCCTCCTATTAGGTGGCCAAAGTATTTAAGTTTCATCTTCAGGATCTTCTAAAGAACCATCAGGATTGATCTCTTCTAGAACTGACCAGTTTGATCGCCTTGCAGTTCAAGGGACTCGCAGGAGTCTTCTCCAGCACCATAATTCAAAGGCCTCCATTCTTCGGCACTCAGCCTTTCTTATGGTCCAACTTTCACAGCCATATTTTGCAACTGGAAAAAACCATAGCTTTGACTATACGCACATTTGTTGGCAGGGCAATGTCTCTGCTTTTTAATATGCTGTCTAGATTTGCCATAACTTTCCTCCCCAGGAGCAAGCATCTTTAGCTGCAGTCCCCATCTATGGTGATCTTGGAGCCCAGGAAAATAAAATCTGTCACTACCTCCATTTCTTCCCCATCTATTTGCCAGGAATTGAGAGCCAAATGCCATGATCCTAGTTTTCTTACTGTTGAGTTTCAAGCCAACTTTTACACTTTCCTTCACCCGCATCAAGAGGCTCTTTAGTTTCTCTTCACTTTCTGCCATTAGAGTGGTATTATCTGCATATCTGAGGTTGTTGATATTTCTCCAAGCAATCTTAATTCCAACTTTTGATTCATCTAGCCCCGCCCTAAGTTAAATAGGCAAGGCAACAATATGCAGCCTTGCCAGACTCCTTTCCCAATTTTGAACCAATCAATGGTTCCATGTTCAGTTCTCACTGTTGCTTCTTGAACAGCATGTAGGTTTCTCAAGAGACAAATAAGATGGTCTGGTACTTCCATCTCTTTAAGAACTTGCCACAATTGTACTTCTAATTTGAAACAATTAAAGTTAACAGATGGCTGCTGTATTTCAAAATGGGGGTCAGCCCTCAGGACAGCATTGTGCAATCTAAAATCATCCTGTCACTTGATATAAGCATAGGATATATATGTGTGTGTGTGTGTGTGTGTGTGTGTGTGTGTGTGTGTGTACGTGTACGTGTACGTGTACGTGTACTATTCAGCAAAGAATTAATATTAAAATAGCATTTGAATTTCAGTTGCAGTCAACATAATGGCATGTCCTATTTCGTTCTCACCCAATCCTGACGGTGTCTAAGTCATTATTTCTCATATTCTATCAATGTTGAAAAAATGGGAATTGCCAACCCCCCATTATTTCAGAAAATATATGTGTTTCCAATGAAGAAATCCAGGACAAACTCAGGCTGCATGCCCAAGTCAGTATAGGCCACAGTAGTCCTTGTTTGGACTGTTAGGTTCCACTTTACAGTTTGGTAAAATATATCTAATGTGCAAGATTTATTTAAAAATATGTTCTACCTCAGATGAAATAATGTTTTTTATTGATTAGAGTAATCACAGCGTTAAAATATAATACAAATAATACTCCTTTAACAACTGCCTCAGAAAGTTATAACTTTCTGACCAATGCCTGCACTTAGGTCAACACAAGCCTTTAATGTGAAACTGATTAAAGACTGCTCAGTTTCCAGCAGCTACCAGTCCCCCATCAAGCAGTGACGTGCAGTGAGGTTTATGGCTGGTGAGGCAGTCCTCTCCCCCGACACCCCACGGACTAAAGCACTTTCTTTTGCCCGCCTGTGCTCACGGCAGAGCTCAGGCAGGCTGCCGCGAGCTCAGGCGGGCGAAAGAAAGTGCTTTAGTCAGTGGGGTGTCACGGGAGAGGAGAGAATGCCTGAGCATTGCATTTATTAAAGAAAAAAGAAAAAAAGGAAATTTGAAAGAAAAGAGGGAGCATGGGGTGGGGGTGGGGAGCATCAGAAACGGAGAAAGAGAGGAGAGTGAGCGTGACGCTGCAGCTTTAAACAGAATGACAGAGTTGAAGCCTCTAAAAAATGTGCCCTCTACTATGAGGCATGAGAACTGCGTGCCTCAACTACCTCAGGATTTTTTAGGCTTTTAACCCTCGTTTAACTCTGCTCGAGCGCCTAAAAAGTCAGACTAGATGAGGCATGCAGTTCTCCTGCCTCATAGTAGAGGCCACTTTTTAGAGGCTTTTTTAAACAGGCATTCACGGTGTGGCAGCAGCTAGCTAGCCTAACCTCAGCCTTTTCCCGTTTACATTTTTTTCCTTTTCATGATTGACAGTGGTGAGGCTGTGCCTCCCCTGCCTCCACGTCACTGCCATCAAGTAATGAAGATCACAGAGTTGAGCTTGTTAACTTTTCCTTAGCCTTTTAGAGAAGTACAGTCTATGGAAAAAAGCAGCTCAGGAAGAGATAGCTTGTGATAGGATAGAAAATGGTAAAGAAAACCAGGCCAGACATAGAAAGCTATATGAGAGGAGGACTTTATCTGAATGAGACAGAAGCAATTGGCAATTTTCACAGCATCTTTGCCTCTCAGTAATGTGGTTCCATGTGGATCATTTTTCTGGAACCAATTTCAGTCACTAAATGAGGACTAGGTGTAGTTTAACCAGTGGCAGGAGCATGATAGTGCAGATGTGAGACTTGCTGAAAAGAGGTTCTCCAAAGAGCCAGAACAGACGCTGCAGTGTGCCAAAGGAAGCAGTAGATGGCACTCTTCACACAGTGTTGTAGTACACCAGTGTTTCTCGAAATTGGCAACTTTTAACATTTGTAGACATCAACCCCTGAAATTCCCTAGCAAGTATGGGAATTGAAGTTCACACATCATAAAGTTGTCATGATTGAGACGTTATAGTCTGATTGTCTCATTTACACAGAGAAACTCTATCATACTAGAGTACTCCAGGCCAGGAACCCCTCCTTAAAAAGGTAAAGTTATCCTCACATCAACCTCTATTGCCAGTGACTACATAGATACAACTTTGCAGCTTTCTTACCTACACTGACAACTGCCTTAATTAAACCATTCTCTTTCTGTAAAGGACAAGAGATCAGCCACAATCAGTCTTCTATATACATTCTTACTATAGCAGCTTAAGGCTAGTGAAAACACCCCCTAGGACAGTGATGGCGAACCTATGACACGCGTGTCAGTGCTGACACGCGTAGCCATTTGGGGTGACACGCACAGGATTTCATGCGATTTATCCTCGGCTCCTGCACGGCCGCCGAGGATGAAAGAATCTGTGCTGGAGGAACGGGGGGGGCGGGACGTGTGATCTCCCCCGCCCACACTCACTTACTGTATCGCCACCGCCCCTTTCTGAGCGCAGGGGCTGCTGGTAAGGCGTGCGTGCCGTGCGCACACACGTCATCAGCGCGGCGAGGGAGGACCCGCAGGAGAGGAGCGCGGGAACAGTGCGCGCCTCTCTCCAGTCAGGCCGGCACAGAGAGTCTACTCCTGGGACTGTCGGTTACGACCGCACCACAGCAGGGAACAGCGGAGTGCCAACGGGAACTGTGAGCGCCATTAGCAGCAACTATTGGGGTGCCAATAGTTTAAGGGTAAGTCCATCCTTAAATTTATGAAAGGCTCTACAAATTTAAACTCTGCAAGTTTGAGCATTGCTCACTCCATAGCTCAGCATGCAAAAGCACTTAATGAGGGAGAATTTATTAAAGAAACTCTCCTAAGATGTGCGCCATTTCTATTTCACGATATGCAGAATAAAGATGCAATTATTAAGAGAATATCTGAGTTCTCTTGGGGCGGGCTGGAGCGGCATGTTGATGAGGACGTGGAGCTGGAAGCAGCCGACTCCACAGCCCTGGTTCACGGCACCCCAAACAAGTTCAATAATATCAAGGGCAACATACGAAATCGACTGATGAACAAAGAAGTTACTAAGCAGGTATGTTAAATAATTTGTTTTTGGTTTATTAAATACAATTATATATTGCAATTATACATTTTTGTAGTCTAAACTATAAATTGCGCAAAATTATGTTTTTGTCGAAGTGACACACAACGCGAGTTATGCTCGATTTTTTGCCAATTTTTGACACACCACGCCAAAAAGGTTGCCCATCACTGCCCTAGGACATGGTTCCACCACAAATCCGCGAAGCCCTTATCCGCGGAGACATAAACGCGAAGACTAATTTGCGCCGTTCTAAGCGCTAAAGAAAAACGCGACCCTACCGCGATGACATAATCACGGAGGGCAAAATCGTGCATTCCCAAGCACTCAGTACCCTAACGCTAAACCTAACCCTAAACCTAACCCTAAACCTAACCCTAAACCTAACCCTAAACCTAACCCTAAACCTAACCCTAAACCTAACCCTAAACCTAACCCTAAACCTAACCCTAAACCTAACCCTAAAACAAACTCCTAAACCTAATCCTAACCCTTACCTTAATTGAAGTCGACTTTCTGCCGCGGCGCCGTTTTAAAGTGCCCTTCTGTTGCCGCACTGTTGTCGCGGCGGTGATGATGTTGCGGCTTTAGCGCCGCGATTTTATCACCGCGATTTTGACTAGCGCGGTTTTGTTGTGCCACGCTAGGACACAGGCAGGAATCTTTTAAAAGGGCAATTGATAAATAGTACTACATATGGTTTAGAGGCAGAAAGTGCCTATGGCAGAACAAGCTGCCATGGTAGCTGATTGAAGAGTGTGTAAATCAAAATGAGTATCATTGTATTTGTGGTGGTTGTTGTTTTCCACTGCTGCTTCAGACTGGTGGTATTCCATAAGGTCCCAGTAATTATCTTCTCGCAAGCACATTTGACCAAAACCTAAACTGCACTCTTTTGATTTCTCTCGCCTGGTTGCCCTCTTCCTTCTGCTTGACTAATACCAGGAAGCCGTTTTCCTGCCTCTTTATCCAACATTCTGTAATTGACATGCCCAATCATAGTCTGATCATAAGGGTTATTTTTACTTGAGGATATTTCTGCCAACCGTTGGACGAATTCTTCTTCAAGCTCACATTATCATGGCAATGTTTTTTTTATTTATTTCACCTTGCTTAGGCAAAAGTGTCTGTGTGTATTTCAGGCGTGAAATATTCTTACCTTCGCTACCAGTTCAGAACTGGGAGTGTGTGTGTGTGCATGGACAGAGCGTCCGTGATGACATCTGGGTAGGTGGGCGGAGCCTCCCACCACCGCAACTACCAGTTCGCTCGAACTGGGGCAAACCGTCAGAATACCACCTCTGGTGTATTTGTGTGTTGATAAGGTGGACTGGTAGCCTTGATTGTTAAATATGAGGTTAAGACAAATAAAAGTCAAAATAAGATGAGATAAGTGAAGAATGCTAACACTTCTTATTCAAAAATAGAAAGAAAAAAGAATAGTATATCATTAGTTCAGTGAGAATGACGAAGTGGTACCATATAGCAAAGAACAGAGAAAAATAGTCTTTTCCTGCTGCTATCCTCCACCAATAGGTTTTGGTTGGGTTTGCATACTCTGAAGCAGAATTAGGTAGTTAATGTGAGTTTGCAAATCCCGCCAGTGTGATTATTCTATGACATAATGTACTATATAAATAAATTGAATTAATGGTGTTAACTGTAAAGGGTGTGTGGAATGGGCTAGAAGAAGAAAGAGCCACTACCAAAGCAATGATGAGATAAGCACAGCTTGAGTCCCTAATTCACACAAGGGAGAAGGAGGGAAACACATCCAAACTTGCAAGATTCTGATAATACAGGTATTCTTCAGGTTACAACTACTTGTTCAGCAATGACTTATGATGGTTCTGAATCAGTGGGGGGACGTATGACTAGTCCTTGGAGTTCTGGACATCACAGCCTACCTACATTCACTAATCATGTTTGGTGCCTACTTGACAATTACAATATTGCAGCAAACTGCAGTTATGCAAACAAGATCTCCCATGTTCTTTGCCAGCTTCCCACAAGCAAAATCAATGGTGAAGCTGATAGGAAATTGGAAGTCAATCATGTGAGGTCCCTGATTAACAACAGCAACCAGGACTTCTGTCACTAAGCAACACTGCCACATGAACCATGTTCTATGACTATGTCACTTAATGATAGTAATTCCAGTCCTAATTGCCATTATAACCTGGCTATACAGTGGTTCCAATAAAAGAAGTTTCATACTTTTATGGCTTTGGTTTCTTAGTCTGGCTTATTTTACAAGGCTGATTTTAACCATGGTTTGATATACTTTCTTTGATCATGGACGTACCATACTCCCATCAATATATTGTTCAGACTGATTATATGAACTTCCACTGATCTAATTTTAAAGCCATTTAAATGACTACCACCACATTTTGTAGCACTCAGTCTCCATATAAGGTTACCTGTTCATGTAATTGCCAGGTTTAATACAGCCAACTGCAATTGCTATTTTAAACTTCTCACTTAAACTTCTCCTTATAAATAATATGACATCACTGCTTCATTCAACACTGCGTTTTTATTTTAAGTAAGTGTAATGTCCTGCCTTAAATACAGTCATCTTCAGAGGCCATGTCCTGCAGATGAACTAGTCCTAGAATAGAGCATACTGAATATGATCATTTATGACAGAATATTATTAAATGACAGAAAAACAGAATAACAGATTTGGAAGAGACCTTGGAAGTCTTCTATTCCAATCCCCTGCTGAAGCAAGAAACCCTATACTATTTTTGATGGTATAGTATATGTCATTCTTCAACATAGTGATTAAATTAGTAGATCAGCGAGATACTGTGGACATAATAGTCTTTAGCAAGGCATTCAACAAAGTAGTCCACAACCTACTTTTCGGTAAGCTAGAAAAAAGCAGGATAGATAGCATCACCACCAGATGAATTTGTAACTGGCTGACAAACCATACTCAACGAGTAGTCCTTAATGAGTCTACGTCTATATGGAGGGAAGTAATCATTGAGGTACCCCAAGGTCTTAGGCCCAGTACTCTTCAATATCTTTATAAATGACTTAGATGAGGGAATAGAAGGGGGACTTACCACATTTGCAGATGATACTAAGCTGGCAGGAATAGCCAACACCCTAGAAGATAGGCTTAAGATCCAAATGGATCTTGACAGACTTGAACACTGGGCCTTATCTAACAAAATTAAATTCAATGTAGAGAAAAATGAAGTCTTACACTTAGGCAAGAAAAACCAAACGTACATATATAGACTTGGTGAAACCAGGCTTAACAGTAGTAACTGTGAGAGAGATCTTGGATTCTTAGTGGACAATCAGTTAAATATGAGCTAGCAGTGTATAGCGGCAGCCAAAAAGGCCAATACAATCCTATATTGCGTTAAGAGTGGGATACAATCAAGATCAAGTAAGGTACTAATACTACTCTATAAAGTCTTAGTAAGACCATGCCTAAAATACTGCATCCAATTTTGGTCACCACACTATAAAAAAAGATGTTGAGACTCTAGAAAAAGTGCAGAGAATGTAAACCTGGATGGTTAGGGGACTAAAACATATGAAGAACGGTTAAAGGAACTGGGCATGGCTAGTTTAGTGAAGAGAAGGACCACGGGAGACATGATAGCAGTGTTCCAATATTTGACGGCTGCCACAGAAAGGAAGGAGTCAGGCTATTTTCCAAGGCATTCAATGGCCAGATAAAGAATAATGGATGGAAACTGATCAAGGAGAGATTCAACCTAAAAATAAGGAGAAATTTTCTGACAGTGAGAACAATCAACCAATGTCTGTTGGGTGAAGGATGAAAAACTAAATATGGAATTCAAATGAAATGACCTGTATGAAGACAAAATTAGTTGGTTAACTTATTACAGTAGTACCTTGAAGAAGAATATAAGGATGTGTATGTTTCATTATAGGTCCCATTCATTTATTGATCATTCCTAACATGAAGCCTCAGTCAAATGAGCAAAAATGGGAGAAAAATGAAACAAGCATGTTAAGGTAAACCAAAATAAAGACATTTTATTTTGAAGAAAATGAACATAATTTTTTTTCTCCCCTTATGCCCAAATACCCTTCACTAGTTGAACTTCAATTCAGCTGGAAGATGTGGGCTGCCTCAAAGTCATTTCTTTTCCTTTTTCTTTTTTTCTCCGCTGTGAGTCTGTGTGATTAAAAGAAAAGCATCGTTTGACTTTAAATTGAGGAATCTTTTATCCTTTCAATATGATAGTCCTGAAGGGAGTGAAGGAGGGAGGCATGAAAGCAAAACAGGGTTGACTCTGCTTCAGTGAGAATGGCTCACTTCAATTTAGATTACTTTGATTAGGTTGGAACAGGTTACTCTGATCCCACATGACTCCCTTTGATGTCAGAATCTGGATTTTGAAGTGTGAGCTGTTTCAGAGTTGGGACTTTTGCAGCTTCAAATGTTTTCTACACCGCTAGTGGAAAGTTATTTTCTAGCAGGACTGCAGAAAGGCTATTAATAGTAATAGCTAAAAACAACATTTTTCAACTGATAATGTTTCATATTGATTATCCTTCTTCAACTCTAACAATTCCACAAATCGCCCATCCTTGCTATCTGGGAGGTGATGAAATCCCACACATCTGGGAACACCAAGCTGCTGAAAATAATTGGCAGCTCTAATTATCAATACATTTCTCTTCCATCTATCAAGTACCCATTCAAATTGTTTTACCTTGCCAGAATCACTGTCAGAGCTGCTGCTGCTGCTGGAACTGTCATCCTCTTGCCCAGGCTAGAAAATAAAACCCAAGAGATTAGGCCAGCAGCAGAATAAAACATGGAATTTGGAAATCAACTTACATTGTATGTGACAGCATGTACCTAAATGGCAGAGTCCTTATTTTTCATGCAGAAAGTCCCATATTCAGGCCCTGCCTTCTACACTTACAGTGGGAAAATAACACCACTTACAAATTTAGAGGGTTGCTTGCAGTAAAACTGGCAGTAATGAGGTTGGAGGAGAGAGAATCAGAGAGTTGGAAGGGTTCATTTAAGTCATCTAGTCCAACCCCTATTCAATGCAGGAATCCATTCAGTCACTACCTGACTATATCCAGTGAAAGAAAGCTTGTCTTCTTCATCGTCTTCTCCTGTTAACTCTTCCAACTGTAAAACTGCTCTTACTTTGTCTCTTATAATAAATCAGAAATTGTTTTCTACAATATAGCTCCATTATTCAGTTTCTTATGCTTTGGTCAATACAAAGAATGCCTTGATTAAATTTCAGATACTTGAAGAATGCTGTTATATCACATTCAGTTTTTCCTAAACATTTTCAGTTACTTCTATCCAGTGATGGGTTTCAAAAATTGTTCGAACCTACTCTGTGGGTGTGGCTTCCTTTGTGGGAGTGGCTTGCTGCCCATGTGACCGGATGGGAGTGGCTTGCCATCCATGTGACCAGATATGAAGATGCCGACGACACTAATCAGAATCACCTTAAATTACCTCACACACAGCACTGGCATGCATAAGAATATGATGTAAACTTGTTTTTCAAAAGGCATCTTTGGTTTACGTTAAAACAACTTCAACAGACGCAATGTTCTGATTGCACCACAAACGCAGTAGTCATCCTTACCTTTCACAGAGGCACTGAGTTTTATAAATATGAGCATGATAGTGTAGAATAATCATATCCAAGGACCAGTGGTGGGTTTCAAAAAAATTTGGAACCTCTTCTGTAGTTGTGGCCTGCTTTCCGGGTCCACTGGTGGAACCTCTTCTAACCGGTTCGGTAGATTTGACGAACCGGTTCTACCGAATAGGTGCGAACTGGTAGGAACCCACCTCTGCTTCTGTCTCTTGGGATAGGACTTAATTTCCAGGCCTCAGATTTTACCCTTCTCTGAACCTGTCCCGATTTATCTGAGTCATCTTCAGGTTTGATGCTTAGCACCGGAACCAACGTTACATAGACGGGTAAAGTAAAAAATTACTGCCTCCAATAGGACAAGTATACTTTGCAGCAACCTAAAATTGATGTGAATTTTTTTTCTGCACACTACCCACATCACTCACATTTACTTTATAACCAGTTACTCTTCCAAGACCTTTTTCTAGTATGACTAAGCTAGGCATACCTCTTCTATATCTGTGCATTTCATTCTGACTTCTAAACGAAGAACTCAAAAAGCTATTTTATTAAGAACTTTAAGAAAAATGTGGAACACTTGAAGGTTTGGGTGATCTGATGATCTTGTGACACTCTGGCAAACAGCCTTTCAGATTGATAAGGGACAATTAACATTCCTTCAGTATTTGAATAAATAAATATATAATTATATTCTATATGTATTTATGTATGAATGCATATAGTGTGTGCATGTGCGCACACTCGTGTGTGTTATAAGATGCTGGGTTTGTCAATAAGAAAATTGCGAGTTTGAGACCCAAATACCCCATTCTTGCCCCAGTTCCTGCCAACCTAGCAGTTGAAAAGCATGCAAATGCAAGTAGATAAATAGGTAACACTTCAGTCAGAAGGTAACAGCATTCCATGTGCTTCAATATTGATACATGACACACACAGAGAGAATAATTCCCTTGATTTTTCAGTCACAGAATTGCCAATCTTCTGCCCAAATTAGACCTTAGGTGAAGCCAGCCCACTGTAATCTTTTCATTGAACAACATTGTTGTGTCTAACCTTTGAATATATTATAATTTTCCCATGGCTCTTCTGTTCTTGTCCTATGATGTTATATTTTGCTGTAAGCCATTGTATTATCAGCCTACATGTATTTTACTTTTTACATGGGAAAAAGCTACATTTTAGCCCAGCAAATCATCTCAGTCATTAGGCAAGAAGAATAAAAGGCAAACAAGTTTTTTTTCTTTTTTGAAGTGATATAGTGAAGAATCTTTTTTTTTCTTTTAAGAGTGAAAGCAATGGCACTCTTCTTGCCAGCTACAATAAAAAAAGAAAAATATCCTGTCTCTGCTCTTTATATTAAAGATCTATTAGACTGTAGCATTAAGTATCCGATAATCATTCAGAGCAAGCCTCGCTATTGAACTGTGAAGTGCAATAAATTAAGAGAGGGCAGATGTCACATTTACAGAAGCTATTAAGTGTATGTGTGTGCAGTGACACTCTTAAGATCCATCAAAGAGTCTGGTTATCCAGGTTGACAATGATAATGATTGATTATTATCATATAATATATATCATGATAATATATTGATATTAATCATTAATTAATTCATATTGGTTTTGGAATTATGAAGTAATTAGGAATCAGAAACCCTTACCAATTTGTCACAAAACAACCAGAGAAGTACTGACTGTTGGGTTGAATCATGGTATGCAATTTTAGTTCAATTGAAAGATACAAACTGCATTACCCCACAAGTCTGCCAAGTCAGAAGTAATTTAAAAATAGATGGAGAAAAAACAATCTGTA
Source organism: Thamnophis sirtalis (assembly GCF_051295495.1). Classification (NCBI taxonomy): domain Eukaryota; kingdom Metazoa; phylum Chordata; class Lepidosauria; order Squamata; family Natricidae; genus Thamnophis; species Thamnophis sirtalis. The sequence goes on along the minus strand of NW_028261383.1, from coordinate 86,531,614 downwards.
GAATGTAAAAGAATTATATTATATTAGAAAGAGGATTTTTTTAAAGTTAACGACTGGCATATGTATAATACAGTATAATAAAATAGGCAAGTAGAAATAAATTCTAACTAAAATGTGTAAAACTAAGCCAAGTGTCTAGGTTTGTAATTCTATAAAAGGCTTGTAATCTATAAAAATGAGCAGAACCTAAAATTTGTTAAAGCTATCTACAAGACTTAACCCATAAAACTTTTAAAGGGATTCTGTTCTCTTACTATATTGGAACTCACATTGATGCCACGATACAATAAAATATTGTGCATAATATGTAAAATCTATTTAAGTGATGTCTAATAAAAAATGCAACCCACAGATTTTAAATAATAAATAAATAATATATAAAATAATAAATAAATAATATATAAAATAATAAATAAATAATATATAAAATAATAAATAAATAATATATAAAATAATAAATAAATAATATATAAAATAATAAATAAATAATATATAAAATAATAAATAAATAAAATAATAAATAAATAAAATAATAATAAATAAAATAATAATAAATAAAACAATAAATAAAACAATAAATAAAATAATAAATAAAATAATAAATAGTAATAAATGCAACCCACAGATTTTATATTCTTGCAATTATATTTGAAAGTCCATTCCAAAGCAGAATCCCTCAAATGAAATCAATGTAATCCTTGCTTTCTCACAGAAGGCTTAAAACTCAGTTTTAAAACTCAATACAATGCTTATAGTTTTTGTTAGAGATTAGTTCTAACTACAGTGGTTTCCACCAAAGTCTTCTGTTCCGGCGGGAACAGAGGTTTAATCCTATTGGTCGAAGGGTCTGACAGCTCCCTATAAAAGGGCTGCTGTCAGACTCAACCTCCGCTGGATTGTTCTCACTTATTGTACTCAATAAAGAGCTATTGTTACCGTTAAGCCTGTGTGTGCCTATCCATTACCCAATCTAACAGTTTTCTTCTCCCCACAATAGCAAATTAGGAATTTGCACCAGTAAGGATGAAGGATAAAAAGCCCAGTTTGCTCCTTCCCTAAATGGTCCTCTCTTTTCCCCCCATCTCCACTTAGTAGCCATGAGTTTCAAATGAATTACAGGGACCACTTCCTTTCCCACCATTCCCTACCTTTGAAAGAACACTGGACAAAGAGAAACTATTGTAAAATAAATATCCCATACACATACAAATTAAAAATATAGAGAGGAGGCAAAGACAATCTCTGTTATAACAAGCTCTATGTTTGCTCCCCACCTCCTTTAAAAATAAAACCATTTCAGTCAGGGGTGGGCTTCAAAAGTTCCAGCTATGGGTTTGCTGCCCTTGTTGGTGGGTGGGCTTGGCCATGGTGGGCGTGGCCTAGCTGGCCTCCTGCACCATGGGGGGGATTTTTTACCCTCCCAAGGCTCCAGAGTCTTTCCTTGAGCCTCCAGGACAGCAAAAACTGTTTCCCCCAGGCTCCAGATGCCCTCTGGAGGCCGGAAACAGGCCCATTTCTGGACTTCTGGAACCTCTGGTAGGCCCATTTTTCACCCTCCCCGAGCCTCTGTGTGGGCCCTGCGCTTACCTTACATGATGAACAGGCCACATGGAGACACCTGAAAGGGGCAGGGTGGGTGGGGAGGGGTGGGCAGAGCCAGCCAGGGGTGATATTTGGGGGTTTGCTGAACCGGGTAGAATCCTAGCTAGAGGATTGCCTGAGCCCATGTAAACCCCCATCCCTATTCTGTTGGGGGGTGGGGGTAATTGCTTTTGCTTTAGCCATCCTTAAGTCAGTTGGATGGGTAGACAAGATGGAGACTGAGCAGAGGGAACAGACTGGAGTGGAATGGTAAAGGGTAAAAAAGAGTGGGGTGAAGGAAGGTAAAGCAGTAGAACATGATAAAAATTGGACGAGAGACAGGAGTGGCTGGAGTAGAACAGGTAGAAAATGGGGCCAGGGACACAAATGCAATAAAAGTTGACAAGAAGGGGGCCTGGAAAAGATGGCAACAGCAGTAGCAGGAAACAAATTAGGATCAAACGGAGACGAGCCAAATGAGAAGATATCAATCAACAGAGGTGAGGAGGGAAACCAGGACTATATCAGTGAGATTGGTGGCGTAAAAATTTAATAAATAAATAACTATATTTCAGCAGAGGAAATTGCTCATGCCTGTTGGCAGATACTGTAGGACAGGACACACAGTCAGGCTTGGAAGAAGGCTCATCTTGTCCCATGTTTGACTTTGTTTTGTTCCCTAGCCCAGGATGCAACTGATTTAGCCAAGGGAAGAATGAGGTGGTGGCAGCAAAAATATAGGATAATATGGAGCAGCTGGCAAAGAAAGCAGAAAGGCATAGATCAGAGAAGTGGTTATGCCAGGTTGGGAAAACAATCTCATGCTGTTGCTACTTTAGCAGAAACTGGGGAAGGGAGTTAGGGTGTTGCGTTGTTACCGAAACAAGTAAGAACTAAAGTAGAGCCATGATGAACTCTTAAGTAATTGACAACAGAAAAGAGCAGATTGGTAGTGCAACAGAGAGCCCATCATCTCAAAGATGGGAAGAATGGGAAATGGTCTGAGTCTAGGTGTCTGGAAAGGCTTAATATCCAATTCTGAAAATAGCTTAATGGCAGAGTCCTCTGAAAAGAATATGCACCAATAAACAAACCCATAAACAGTGCAACTTGTGCTAAAGGAAACAAGAATGTTATAAAAATATAGAATCAAAAAGCTTGCTGGAAACGCATATGAGGTTCTGCATCTGTCTTTCCCAAGACCAAAGCTTGGCCAACCTGGTTGAGATGGCATGCAAGTTTGAATGTGTGATGAAATAAGAGTGAGCCGATTACTGAAGCTGCCCAAATGACTCTTTTACTGTTGATTTTGAGTTTAAGATCTCAAATTACTGTTGTACAAGAACCCAACACTCTTGGACGCTCTTGGTATTAATCTTGGAATACAGCTCTCCCAGCCTCTTGCTGTAGAAAGCAATGCAATTCCAGTTAGAATGCTCACATTATTTATTAGGACTTTGGGAGGAGCAAAAGTGGTCCATGGACTTCAGGTGGCATCTTTCTGTATTAAATAATACTCTGACATTATTCCTATTTTGAATCCCAGACTGAACATAGGCATTGGTTACCCAACTCTACCTTCAGAACAAGTTTATAAACTAATCTAGACTCATTGACTGGGTTTCATATAGCACCCAAAATTTAAATCTTGGTTAATAAACTACAATGACTGCATACATAGAATAAGTTGTATCCAAAGAAACGAATCACATCATGGCTTAATGTGAGGGCCTAGTCCACACAAACTGTTAAAACAATAACTGGATTTCTGAAAAAGCAAAATCAGACATTACCCAGAGCACTGACACCGTTGAGCATGTCATGCAAGCATGTCAGACAGCGGCCTACCCACGCCCTCCAGTACTGACCCTGTGTGGTTATAGAAGTTAATCCAGGACTCCCCAGCCAAAGTTCAAAGTCTAATTACAATGCCCCTTTTTGCCAGCTCACACTATTATAGTAATTAGCTCATTTAAAGGGAGGGGGTACCTTTGGACAGGTGTAATTATAGGATTTTCCTTGTGGCATGATGATGCAGGCTATCATGAGGAGCTCTTTATATGCTAGAATTTATTACCACTTAGTTGTTAAATGGGTGGAATCCTTTTCTCAGCAATTTTTCCATAGACTTCATGTACAGTAAATAGAAAGTTGTGTGACAGAGTTGTTAAATGCAGTGACTAATGAATACATCTCACAAGTGTTTGTTATGAATCAACCAAAGTTGCCACACCCCTTCATAGAAAAAAAGAACTGAAGCATGCCATCCAGTACCCTTTTTCCCATACTTTCAAAACATAGTAGCATGCCCTACGCCCTTAAATGCTGAGGTATAAGAAGGCAAATGTTTAAAAGGCAAATTTTCTATCTCACTCTTACTCTACTCTGAAAGTTCATTCACAATGAATCCTTTGAATGACTTCATTCTTTAATCCATGTTTTGCAAAGGAAATTCTTACATGCCCAGTGCCTCTTCCTATTGAACTTTTCGTTTTAGTTAACTTGGCTGGGTCCAGGCTGACTCATATTCATAACAAGGAACTTGAATTGTTCATAAAAGATTTAAAACAACTCAGCACTGAGTCATGGCTAAGATTAATGCTTGGCATGTTATCACAGTACATAAAAACTCAATTCAAAAGTCAGGCTTCAGATTAGATTAACACACACCACTTCTCCACCCCTATCAAGAATCTGTCTTCACTAACTGATTTTTGATGCATTATTCTAAAAAGGTTTCTGCATTATGCCTTCTGCACTTAAGACATTTTTAGACAGTTTTCCTCCTACTCTTCTATCCAAGGCATGTTTATATCTGCTCAAATATGCACGCAAAAGGGATCACAGTAGGAGACGGATCCAAATGTGCTTGGAGGCATTTGCCAGTTGAGTTTTCTTCCTCCCAGAACCTGATCTGGAAAGTTAAAGGATCCATGGAAAGATTTTTGGAGATGCAAGAGGGGAGACAGGTGGAAAGAGGAGGAAAGTTCTACTACATGAGTTATTATTAATCGCTCAATATTGCAGGCAGTTTATCTTGCACAAGCATTAATGTGAATTGAATATGACAGTTTGTTCCGCACTTTAGTTATTAAATCTGCTTATCAGTGCAGTCTTCCACATTTTCGGAAAATGATGTGTGACAATTGGGGAAAATTTGCTGACCACAACTATCATACTGCGGACACTTTCCATTGCTTCAAATTCCCACAGGGTATTTCCTCAATATATTTTAAAAACGCAGAAGTTCTCCACAATTCAGAAGATGCCTAATATTTAGCCCCAAAAACATTTTCTGAGCATCACAGATTTCATAAAAACATTGAAGAAAACAGAGACAGTCAGGAGAAATGGAAAAGAAACTCTACCTTGATCTAAATAGGAAAATGCATGGAAAGTACAGTTTTTTTAAAAGACATTGATGTTTCTGATGTTTCAAGCACCTTAGTGATGATTTGCTTTCCTCACAAGGTCTCTTGTCATTTTCATTTGTCTTAAACCTTTCACTGATTTTCACCTTTCAATCCTTTCTCCTTGACACCCAGGACAATTTTGAGTAAGAGATGTTAAGCCATCTCAGAGAGATGCCACTGCATTGAGACCAATTCTCTCAGACATATTTGTCTGCATATATTTACTCCTCAGAAAATATTTGCTGCCAGGCCTCAAATATGAAAGTGCTGAAGGCCTGAAGATTAAATGAAAATTTCAGTAAAACCTTGCCACAGTGGCTGATGTAGAATGTAATTACTGGGCTGGAAGAGGTCCTTCAGATTGAGCCCAACTTTTCCTGCTCAGTGTAAGAATGCAAAATATTAGTTTCCCCAGACAAATGGTTGTCTAAACTTCTACTTGAAAACATCCAGTGAAGGGTTATCCATCATCTCTCTGGGTAATTGGTTCGCCTGTCAGAATGCCCTTACTGTTAGGAATGGTTTTTTCCCTCTAACATTCAACCAGAATCTCTCTTCCACTAACTGAAATTCATTATCCTGTCTCCTACAGTCTGAAATGAAGGAGAGCAAGTTTTGATCTTTTGCTATGAGATATTTCTTCTAGTATTTGAAGAATGCTATTTTATCTCCCTTACTTCAGGATTACATAAAGCCAGCTCCAATCCCTCTTCACAAGTCTTAATTTTGACTTCCAATCATCTTTGTAACCCTTCATTTATCCTATTCGGTTTTCAATGAATTCTACAGATATAGTGCCACAGAACCGAGGCAATAAAAAGTGGTATTGTATTCTAAAGCAGAATAGATTAGAATGATTACTTGGAATGGAAATTTATACTTTGGTTGATGCAGTCATAAAATTGATTTTGTTTCCTCTTTGCAGGTCTCATATTCAGTTTGCACCCAACTGCAATTCCCAAATCTTTTCTGCAAGCACTGTTATCATGATAGGTATATTTATGCATTTGATCTGAACTTTGCATTTATCTTTGTTTGCTATCTTCCATTTCTCCTGCTTTTGGGATCAATTTATAATTGATCTACGTTTATTCCTTTTTTCTGAAGTCCATGTTATTGTGGACTTCACTTATAATTTCCTTTAAAATCAAGAATTACAGCATTACATGGTTGCTTTCCTCCAATGTTCCTCTTACTTCCACTACCCAACTAATTATTTTCTTTTGATTAGATCAAAACAAGGATGGTTTATTCTTTTTTTCATCTTTTATGCTGTCAAGGAGAAGACAAAAGGGAAAGTGCCTGGAAGTACCATGCTTAGCAGGGTTTGTTTTCCAACAGATGCCAGAGCAATTAAAGTTCCCCATCATTATGTCTCTCTGAACATTTTCTTTTGGAAGACATCATCAACATTGCTTTCTTGGTTGGCTAGGTAAACAAAACAACAGTATTGCCTTTGCTAGTTCTTCCACTCATTTTAACCCAGTTGTTCCTGCAGCATTGCCAAATTAGCTCATCTGGGTTTATGAAGCAAGGTAGATATTTTTAACTTATGATGCAACTACACCTTTCTGATGCTTCTGATTCTTTTGAACAAGTGGGCAGCTCTGCTCACTAAACCAAACTTATAAGATTGTACCAGGTTGACAATTTAACATGGCTAAGAGCCAAAGAGGAGGAAAACAGACAACAAAAAAGTGAATTAATGACAAAAGATTTTCCTGCCACTTCTATATGTATTTGTATTTGTAATGTGGTATGCTTTTATACTGCCTTCCACTTCACTAGATAAAATTGGCTAACACCGAGGAGTGTAACCATGATTTAACCAAATTCACATTCATTTTAATACAGGTTTAAGAATGTGATCCCATAAAATCCCTTCCATTTCTTAAGATTTCTGTGAAAACTACCAGTATTGAAGTTTTAAGACATGTAGGGTAATTTAAATTTTGATTGATTTACAGTATATCCTCATGGCAGCCTTCCTTCCTTCAGTCTTTCCTACAAGTGGGACATGATGTAAGTCGAGGTCAAAAGGTAATCCTTGACTTACGACAACTGAGCCCAAAATTTCTGTTGCTAAGCAAGGCAGTCAGTAAGTGAATTGCCCCCTTTTTATGACCTTATCTGCCACAGTTTTTAAGTGAATCACTCTATTTGTTAAGTTAGCAACTTGGTTATTAAGTGAATCTGGCTTCTCTTTGAATTTGTTTGTTAGAAGGTCTCAAAAGGTGATGACATGACCATGGGACATTGCAACCGTCATGAATAAATGCCAGCATCCAAATTTTTATCACATGACCATGGGTATGCTGCAGTGGTCATAAGTGTGAAAAACAGTCATAACTCACTTTTTTCAGTGCCACTGTAACTTAAATAGTCACTGAATAAATTTGTGTAAGTTAAGAACTATCTGTAACCAGGGAGTTTCCATAATAGAGTGAATTTGAACAAGACTGATGGGCTGGCTGCTAAAACAAGGTCATGGCACACACTTGAAAGTAAATCAGGAAGACTGTAATTGGGGGGGGGGGTTCTGTCTGTCTGTCTCAAAAGAACAAAGAATGCTTATCAACAGGAAATATGCAGGTATAAAGCTTGTAGCAATTATGGGTAGCTAGAAAGCTGATAAAAAGTAACAAGAATTAGACAACTTGCAGATCTCAGCTAAAAGTTAGGAACAGGGAAGGCCTGCAGCAAATGAAATGTCTATTAGATAATTCCTTGGGCATTCATTAGTCAAGGCTTAGGAATGGGACAGCTATAGACCAATAGAACAAATTGTAGAATTATTGCTAAAATGTTTATTAGATGATATTTCTTATTATTTCACCTTGTCCCGCCTTCTCCTTTAGTGAAAGCTTTCTTAAGCCTTTGTTCTTGGTTCTTGGCCTTTTGACCAGGAACCCTTTTTCTTGGAGTACTCCAATAAAAAGTAACCAGAAAACCTGCACCTCGTGTCTGGTGTCCATCATTGGCTTCGGCACCAGGCTGAGACCCGAATTTGAGACAACAATACAAAATTTGAATTTACATTTTCATTCCTAGTGCAATACTGTAACCTATACATCACACTAGAATGAAAAGAGATAAAGAGCTCAATTAGGTCTACAGAAAATGTTATGCATTATAAGGTCACCCTCAAAAAGTGATGGAAGGCATGGACTTTTTTTTTTAACCTGAAGCCATTTCTATTCTTCCATTCTCATCTTACCTTTTTCTCCTTTTTCTCTTTTTTCTTTTTCTTGTCCTTTTTGTCTCCATCCTTATGGTCTTTATGTTCTTTTCCTTTGTCCTTTTCATCCTTCTTGTCTTTGTCTTCTCGCCCAAATACTAAGAATGACAATGAGATTTCAGGATATGGGAAAATCAGCTGGGATATTCACAGATCAGAAAAGTAGAGAACAAAGAGAATAATCTATCCTATGCCTTGATTTCCTAACAAGGACACTTTCAAAGGTTTTTTTTCAGTGCATGCCAACATTTTCCTGCATGCTTTGTGTTGTAGTGCTGAATAGCTATTCAAACTTCATAGGAAGGATAGAGCTTTGAGGACAGAAGACCAACAACTATGATTGATTAGGTAGATGTTTTTTTAACTATTGCTTGTGGGAAACAGGTTAGTGCCAATTGAAAAAAAGATTACTCTTTAATAGAAAAATAAGTTTTACCTAAGATTTCCAGTTAGGCCCTGCATTATAGTTGCACAAAATCATTATGTTGCACAAAAATGCTTTCTCCACATGCAATACGATCTCATGCATTAGAATAGCTTTATAGTCCATATAGATAGGTTGTTTAAAGGGCCACAGTCTCCTATTTTCATGGACTTACAAAAGGGAAATTTGCACTACATTGGAGACTAGTCTAGGTGAAGAATATGACATAAGCCACTCCTTCTTGCAACACTAATTCTGTTTCCCCACCCTTCCATCTGAGAGGATTATGACATTCTACCTAATAAAGACACAGCCCTGAAACTGGTGTATGAAAGGTGTTCAGTACCATTAACTATGCAGCTGAAATTATCTCAAAAGTCCTTACCTTCTCTAATGACTCCTATTCCAAAGACTAAAGTTAGGTAATCCTTCTAAATCGTGCAAGAGGACCAAGCAAGAACTTGGCCAAACTTGGCTATGCTATATTCAGCATGAAAGCAGCATATGGCTTTATGGTCAGAGTCTGAATATCTCTGAGTACTTTTGCCCTGAGTAGAATATGCTCAATTGGTAACAAAGGGTGCTTGCTGAAGGTCCCAGTACTAAAGGAAAGCCATCTTTATGGACCCTTGATCCTTCTCATTAGAATTATTTACTTCCTGGATATTCGATGGCCTCTCTCCAAGAAAGAGAACAGAGAGTGTAATAACATGGCTCCACAGAAAGGTATTCCATGGGTCTATGGATTAACCTACTGCAAATTTATTTATGTATTTAAAATATTTGTATAGGCACTCGCTCTTGAAACAACTCTGGGAGGCTTATAACCAGTAAAACAATTAAAATAATATAAACAGTAACAACCAATAGCAATCAAACCAAAACAGAAAAACCTGGCACCATAACCACACTTCCCTGATGCACCTGCATTCTTATCCCACCCTGACCTTGCCCAGTGCCTGAGGCAACAGCCAGGTTTTAAGTGGTCTCCAAAAGATGGAAGACTGGGGGCCTTTCAAATCTGTGATGGGGATGTTCTGCAGGGCAAGGGCTGCCACAGAAAAGGCAAACTTCTTAAAACCCACAAGTTGGCAATGTTTAAGGGAAAAGATCTGAAGCATGCCCAACCTATCCATTCTGGCGGGACAGAGAGATGTTCTCAGGGAGAGGCAGTCCCAGAGATATCCTGGCCCTCTGCCATACAGAGCTTTAAACATAATAATTAGCACTTTGAATTGTACGCAGAAGATAATTAGGAACCAATGGAAGGTAACCAATGTAACAGGCATATATTATGAGCAAACTTAGAGATGCCCAACACTGCATACTGCTGCATTCAGAACCAATTGTAAATTCTGGGGCAGCCCCAGTTAAATACACAGCAATCATCCAAATGACAAGTGTCCACGGTGCAGTGTTACTGTGATCAAGGCTACCCAGTCCAAGAAGGAAAGAGCAAAATTGTTGCGCAAGACAAATGTGTGCAAAGGCCCCCTAGCCATAGTAGTTCATCAGATTGATTGGTTATTGTCAGTGACTTGCGGTGAGATTTATGGCTGGTGAGGCAGTAATTTTTTTAGACTTGTGGACTTCAACTCCCAGAATTCCACAGCCAGGCATGCTCAGTTCCGATTTAAAGCGACAGCATTTGTTTTTCTCCTTTGCTAAATAAGTTTCCTTCATTCTTTTTCTTCTCCCTTCCCCTCCTTCCTCCCTCTCTCCCTCCCTCCCCCCTCTCAAACACACACACAAGTTGGATTGGACTATCTCTCCTACCCTTCCCTCTCTCATTCAAATAAACTCTCTCTCAACCCCCCCCCACACAAAGTTGGATTGGAGGGAGTCAGGGAGACCACAGGAGGAGGCAGGAAGCCAGTCAAAGAGCCATACTGGAGCACACACACACTTCCCCCCAGCCCCGGAAGGATCCAGCCCAGCTTCACTGATTACAGGTTTGAAAAGACAACGTGGCTCTGCCTGCAATCAAACTACACTTGGGGAGGGAGAGCACTTCCCTCCAGCCTTTGCCCAAAGCCCCGCACCAGGAGGAGGACACTTTTTTAGAGGCTTTTTTAAACAGTTAAGCACTAAGCAGAGTCATCCATGGTGACTCTGGCAGCAACTAGCTCAGCCTGACCTCAGCTCTTTCCTTTTTCCTTTTACATTTTTTTTTTCTTTTCATGATGACAGTAGTGAGGCTCTGCCTCCCTTGACTGCACGTCCCTGGTTATTGTTCTATTAATTGGTTAAGGTTTTTAATCCTATCATATTAAACTGGTGAGACACTTAGAATTAATGGAGTGGCATATAAGCTAAATGAATAAATAATATAAAAGCTAAAGCATTAACAGGAAGAAATTCATTCTTTGTTTTGTTTTTCTACAAGGATCTAGATTAAAAGCAAAAAGAAGCTAGTGCAACAGAAGTTAATCTGTTGTAAGAAGTAAATTACTAGTGGCTCCATAAGGTCAAATGTAACTATATCTTCATCTCTAACACTTTTTGTTGGTTGATTGGTGGGTTGGATTTATTAATCTCATTACTTTTTATACTGAGGATAAGCTTATTTCATATAGAATAGGTTACACCTCACTTTCTCTAAGAACCTTGCTTTCTCTAAGAAACAATTCCAATGCTTATATGTCTGTGCATTCTGAGAATATTATAGTAACAAAAATTAAAATTAAAAAATAAAGAAACAGAGCCTCAAAAAAGGTGCAGCAAAGTATTCCTTTGTATATTTATGGGATTTTCTGGACACATAAAAGACATCTTTATTTTAGCCTTGAAATTTCCACAATCCTTCCTTGGGAAAGAAAAAAAAATGGATGAAATGATGGAAAAATATAGGAAGGCTATAAATCACTGGACAATAAAATCAGTGAATCAAAACTAAGGTAACTGTTGTTTAACCTTTACTGCTATTACTCTTTTATCTCTTAATTGCTGAAGTTCAGTGTAATGATTAACTATGTTTTTTATTTACAAAGAAATTACAGCATTCTGATGAAGAGACTGAATTTCTACTGAAAGTAGTGTCTTTCACTAATGATTTGGGAGGAATGTTGAAACCAGCTTATCAGTAGAAAAACAGAGATACTCAGAAGTGGTATTCAGCCAGTTCTGACAGATTCTGGAGAACCGGTAGCGGAAATTTTGAGTAGTTCGGAGAACCGGCAAATAAGATGGCTCCACCCCCGCTGCTGCCTCCCAGCTGATCTTCTTTTGTTGCCCTGTACAAGAGAACGGAGCTGAGGCAGGTTAGTGGGGTGGGGAGGGAATGGGCATTTTGCAGTATCCTTCCCCTGTCACGCCCACAAAGCCACGCCCACAAAACTGGTAGTAAAAATGTTGAACCCCACCAGTGGATACAACAAAATGGAACACAAAACTAAAATGAAGAAGAAAAAAAGTATTTGCTCCAATTACAGTATTCTTTTCTCTTATGTAATATTCTAACTGATGATTTCTTAAATATAATTACATTTGTATTGTCAATACTTAATCAAGTATTAAATGTTACTGCAAAATTTGATATCCAACATCTTTTTTCCTGACAAAGTGCACAGGAACATCCCTTAGAATATTTCTTAATTTCTTCTAAAAAAGACAAGAAAACTGAAGATGACTTTTAAGTCAAAACTATGTGGGACTCCCAAGATTATGTGATACAGAATTCGCTAAAATGAGACAGGAAGGAACTGAGGAATTCAAATCAGAAAACTCCCCTGAATAATGATACCATTTTTATTCTTTAGAAACATTCACGTTAACAACTGCCCATTTTCAGCATGTCATATAAGTAGTTCATGCATAGCTAGATATGCAGAATGCAAGACAACTGGAAACATAATAAATTCAGTATCAGTGCTAAGAAATAAAGGGATTATTTATTTACATCTCATATAACACAAGCATATGGTGATTTGTTTTCTTTTCTTTTTCCAAATGAAAAAAGAAACCTACCTTTTAAGATTGAAGACATTGTTCAGTAAGAGTACAGTTATTAAAAAATATATAATTAATTTGTCAAGGCTCCACACTAAGTTTCTTAGGTCAGATCAGTATAAATTAAGTTGAATCTAAGCAGGACCTGAAGATACCTAGGATAAAAGAAGTAAAAATGGTTATGGATTTACTTGTTGTCTATAAAGAAGTTGCAAAAAATCCTGACATGAAGTAAATACACAGTAGCTTAAAAAAGAACTCAAGTCTTGCTTTAGAAGATCAGATAAATAGATAATTCAGATTTCTAAACCCGTTTAAGAATCTGGTTTTACCAGTTTCCATTTTGCCTCACCCATCTTCAGCCCCATAACAAACAATACGGAGAATTTGTAAAGGTTCTCTGTGCTTAGGTTCTTTATGCAGAAAATTCAAAAATGATAAATATGTTTCTCTAATTATGAGACCTTAATGGAAAGAGTTTGGTTTCTCATTCATCTTCCTTAATTACGGAGCAAATAAGCACTCATACCGCTTCTACAGATTTATAAACTGCCTGAGTTTTCACAGCCACTATTCATGCGCCAAATACAATTTGACAAGCCCTAACATTGATTTCTCCTATGGACTTGCTCTTCCTGAGTTTTAAGCATTACTGAAATAATTGCTTGCTTTCCTGAAAACTGAAGAGATTAAATGTCAAAGCAAAATATCTTCACTCTGATTCATGCAGAAACCCAATCAAGACAGTCTTCTAAAGTGCTTTCTATCTATAATGCCAGCTGGGGTAGAAAAAAAAATCCACCGAAAAGACAGAAAAGTACAGTATACAAGAAAGCCCTCTCACCTGGGGAAGTGGAATGAAAAGCAAGCCTTTCAATGCAGACTTGACTAGCAGAAATGTAGCTCTTGCCACGGAGATTCCTCCCCTTTTATCATCTGGGAAAGAAGAAAAACTGGTTCCAGCCCGCACCAGGCTTATATGACCCACATAAAATGAATGGGCACTATGTATAAAGTTGCTCAGACTAACTTCATTCTTAAATCCTGATTATTCCAGCCAGTTTTGACAGGTTGTCTTTATTTGACCAACTTATTTCACAAATGGCTATTAAATCCTATAATCTCATTGAGAATATAATGGCTATTAAATCCTATAATCTTATTGAGAATAATTCAGTGTAGAATTTACAGTGCAGCACAATATGTTGATTGGGAACTTATCAAGTGCAATTATACTAAAAATTGCCTAAATTATTTTACCATCTAAGGCAGGGGTGTCAAACTCAAGGCCTGGGGGCAGGATCCGCCCGCAGAGTGCTGGAAACAATGAAGGACCGGCCTTCCTGAGCTCAATTTTTGCTGGCAGAGGGTTGCAGGAAACCGTTGTGGCTGAAAATGGAGCTCGTTTTCGCTGGCAGAGCCCTTAGGCCTCTACAGGCACCTCTGACGTGAGTTACTTCGAGCTGGTCCAGGGGTGGGTTTCAACCAGTTCGCGGTGGTCCCCGCAAACCAGTTGGTTGGCGAACCCGGAAGTAAGTAACTTCCGGGAATGGCGAAGGGCCCACCCGCCCACCCGTGCTCCTTACCGGTCTTTGAAGGGTTCTGCGCTTCCACGCAGGCGCATGGCACATACAGCACCTACGCGATTCTCCACGAGCAGCTGGAGTATCGCGCAGGCACTAAGTCGCATGCGTGAACTGCGCGCGTGCACGAGGACGCCGCCAGCCCCGTTCCAACCGAACCGGTTGGAACGGGATTAGCAACCCACCCCTGAGCTGGTCACATCCACCATGGCCATGCCCACCTTGTCGCTCCCCAAGGTCAAACACAATCCTGATGTGGCCCTCAATGAAATCAAGTTTGACACAGCTGATCTAAGGGGGCGAAATCCAGCAAATTCCTCTTTGGGAGTAATATATAATATCATTCATAATCATAGCCTTAGTTATGATTGTCATGTTCCTTCATGACACCTAAAGTCACACCTTATTTAGTTTTTACAATATGACCAAAATAGTTTTCACTCAAAGCTGAATATAGATTGATTTGGGAACTAATAGTATTTTGCCAAATGTTTCACTCACCATTCTACTTTTACCTTCTTTTTTGGCAAGAGATTTGACCAGAAAAGAAAGAAAACAACAGAGGTTACTTGATTGATCAAGTGATGATATGTCTATTTCAGCAATCATTCAAAATGTTAGCAAGACTTAGCAAGTAAAACATTTCTACACACATATCTTGAAAGCAACTAATTTTGTAATTAAGATTCTTCCAAAGATAAGAATGAGTTGAGTCAGTATTGTAGAAGTGTCTTGAAGATATGTAACTTTGCACATGTGTATATTCTTTAGATATCACATTGAGATCAGAGTAGGTCTTCTGGAGTAAATAATAATCAATTTCTTATATAACTATTTGATTAATCACATTAGTATTTCAAATTAAGTTATTTTATTATTATCAGAAGTGCTTGAAATATACCTCATACTATAAAGAATAATACAATTGAGAACCAGTTTATACTTATGTAGAATGATCAAGGTAAAAATAAAAGTATAAATAGGAAAAGCCCAATATTAGAGTTACGTTGTTTTATGATAATTTAGCATTAATTTCCTAGAGCATCTATGAAGATTCTTAATTATTCAGGTCATGGTTGTTCCAAAGGTGTTTTTCAAAAGGCAACTGGACTTTCTTGGTTTTTTTCCTTTAAAAAGTTTCACTTTTTCGCTTCACTTTAGAACTGAAGAAACTTCTTGGATGAGCAGTAAAACATTTTCAAGAGTAAGAAACCCCCAGGAAATTCCAGTTGCCTATTGAAAAGCATTTTTGAGACACTTGTCTGTTAAAAAGCACCTTTGGGACACCTCCCAGAGCTGATTTCTATTTTTTTAAAGAATAATCATGGTTTTCATTTTTAGTATTAAAATTTACATATCTGACATGCCAAAGACCAGATTTGAAAGGATTGCTGTCCATTTTCAGCCCCAAACATGTTGCCAGAAGCCATGATGGAGACAGGTGATTATGCTGTTAGCATGTTTGAAGTGAGCAACTTGTACCTCTTTTGGTCTTGCAATTATTCCTATAATAATTTGTGCAATTGGCTTCTTCTGCTACATTTTGTTATGCTTACCCAAGTCTACTTCATAAAACCCGTTTAATTGTATTGTTTTTGAGCAGTTATTTGAACAAGAAGTGGTGGGCTTTCTCTTTCCTCATTAAAAATTTATACAAATGTTTAAAAAAAGACTTAAAAGTTCATTCAGTTCAACCCTTACTTCTGTTGAAACCACCAGATCTTTAACAATTGGCTTGAAACTGAGAATTTGGCTTGCAAACTATTTCCTTAGATACAGAGTTGTTTTTTATTCTGTATAATGCAAATATGTCAATGTTATTTGCAGAAGCACAAAACCATATGAGAATTTAACTGTAACTAATCTCATCCCTTTCTGAAATAACACAATGGAAGATGATCAATGGGTTTTAAAGCAATGTTTTCCAATCTTGGAAACTCTAAGAGATGCGGACTTCAACTCCCAGAATTCCCCATCCAGCATGCTCCAAAGCCTTATACTATGGAAAAATAGCGCAAGACAAAAACAGTAAGGGGAATTAGAATGGCAAAAGAGATTAAGCTAGGCATAGGTATTGAAGACATAATTCACTTAAATTTAGTTAATTGTACTTAGCATTTAAAGATTTATATTTCCAAGTAAATTTGCTTATTGGGAGTACATTTGGAACTTTATTCCAAAACAAAAAAAGGGCAGTAGGATGCATAACAAGTTGTTCCGGCTTTCTTTTCTTTTGAATTTAAGTTTAATCATAATATTCTTAAAAACCCAAACCTGTAGCCACTTTGTTTGAAGACTTCAAGTCATGGTCTTGGTTTGTTTCTTCAACATACTGTCCTACAAATCCACTACATTTCTAATGTTACCTTCAGGCCATTTTTATTAATTGGAAGTGCCATTTCTCTATAGTCTATAACACGACTTCTATAATCAAATACAAAGTATTTCACAAAGTCTATGACTCATTTGAAACAAGGGCTGGGCAACTATTGGAGAAAATACACAATTGTTCCATTTGAACAGATAGCTATTGTCTTCTATTAGAGTAAAACAATATTGTGGAATCTGCATGTTAAATTTAAGCTTAAACTTTACATAAGTAGACAAATAAAATGCATGTATTCTTCCCAATATACTGTATATTCACCACGTATGCTATCACTTTATTTAAACAATGCAGATTTCTTCCAGACATGAATAAGCAAGAAAATGTAGGAAAGCAGCACATGGCAAAATATTGTTTTGTTGACCTGAACATTAGTAACTGTAGGTATTCAATGGTCAACCTACTTAATAAGCAGCCATTTCCTTATTGCATCATAAGACATTTATTCTCTGTATACAATATACACATACATATTTAGAATAGATAAAATAGATTCTTTGCTAGAAATTAAACTATCTAACAGCCTAATTTATTTGTAAAGTTAAGGGGTATTTTTTACTGAATGTGTGTATGTATGTATGTACATACACATATATGTGTTTACACATTTTTAAATACACACACACAGACGTATGTATATGTATATAATGCATTGCTCCAACATTCCTTGCTAATGCTATAATATGGTAATAAAGTAATTTAGTAACTCTAAGGCCATCAAGCAACCAGATGGAAATTTAGAATCACAGTTAAAACAAAGAAATGCTAATAAAGTTAAAAGCAAGGACATTCACTAAAGTAAAACGAGTTGCAATTCAGCTCTTTTTTCTTTGCTGAAGTGATATTTGAGTTATTGTAATCATAGAAAGCTGCTTGTTCAAAACATAAAACTTAGTAGAATTTCCCTGAGCAGATTCTAGGAAGGAACAAGTAAACAAACATATACATTATGGAACAAGACAAAATTGTACAAGGTAACAATTGGACAAAAAAGACAAGAGGAATTTGTATTCTGAAATCTTTGGAGTTATGATACGAAGAATTAAATCACAATTTGGGAATTCAGGCAAAGTTCCAGAACCTGAAAAATTATTTTCATAGAAATATCCAGAGTCATGAGTGAGTCATGAGATGCTGCATCCAAATTGTAAGCTCCCCTTGATAGCTTCATTTTATTTATTTATTTATAAAATTTATAAACTGCCCATCTTACCTCAAGGCATTTATCAAAAGCCTTACTTTTCTTTAAATCAAGTCAAGTCCTTCTAGCTCCTTTTATTTACTGCTAAGGAAGAAGGACACTGAAAATCTATTGACTAAGTGAGGTTTAGCAAAATGTGTTTATTTAAACGTCAGATGCTATTACATAAAAAGTGTTTCTTTAAAAAAACAACCCAAATCTATCTCTAAATTAGCACTAGAGAATGTCCATCAGTAAAAGGTCAGACCATTAATTTGTCTAAAACCTTTTCACACCTGAAGCATAAAGCTTACTGGGGAGCAAGTCAAAATATATAAGTGGCCCTTTTTCTCCTTTCAAATAACCCTTAGAGCTACAACCTTAGCTGTTCTTTAAAGTTTTTTCCCCCCTTTTGGGATCTCCAGATCTTAGAATAGACAATTGAAATATCACTCACATGTCCTGAAACAAATCTTATTTTCTCAGCATCTCTTTGGAGTGCTAGGCATTTTACTTAAAATAGCATTTCAATGTGAGTATAATGCAATTGCAGCAGCTACTGACTCCAATAATCTAAGGTCTCATGCCATGAACACTGTTATGCTATGCGCCCCTTGCGCTATAAGTCTTTCCTTAATAACGCTCTTATCTCAAGGAGCATAATGCAGAAGACTAAAGAGCAGAACCAGATAGAACTTTATCCAGCAAAACAATGAAGACAAATTGCATTACAAACTTCCTATGCTGCCTTTGCTGCCATCTTGTCTATGTAGGTAGGTGGCTACATAATGGCCTTATTCTGGTCGGTGGAAAACTACAAGTCAACATATATGTCTTAATTTATATTAAAACGCTTTCATCTTCTTATGGAACGAGGGAACTTCCATTCAGGTCCATTGGAAGTGATGTTCCAGTTTAGTCAGACTTTGATTTATTGCTGAGATAACTCTTTCTGAGACTGGATGTGCGAGATCTGCAGCACTGGCAAAAGTAGTTGGAAGGCATCTTGGATATAAGAGGCACTGTTGGAAGCCTATAAAAGAGAATGAAAAGGCATGTCATGTGAATAAAGAATATTCATACATTCTAAAGATCAGACTTTGGTTGGCATCTGTCTCTAATTAATTAGCAATAGCAATAGCAGTTAAGACTTATATACCGCTTCATAGGGCTTTCAGCCCTCTCTAAGCGGTTTACAGAGTCAGCATATTGCCCCCAACAGTCTGGGTGCTCATTTTACCCACCTCGGAAGGATGGAAGGCTGAGTCAACCTTGAGCCGGTGAGATTTGAACAGCTGAACTGCAGAACTGCAGTCAGCTGAAGTAGCCTGCAGTGCTGCATTTAACCACTGCGCCACCTCGGCTCTTTAATTGCTTTAAGTAAAATAAATAGTGATGAATAGGTATATCAAATATAAGTAATTTGATTGGAATCTGGGCATATGACATAAACAAGTTGTTTTGTATTCACTTAAAGCCATCCATCTGTTTCCTAAAACCATTTTTACGTTATTTCAATTTTGTTCTAATCTATGGGAATTAATTATATAATTTGGCCAGTTGGATGTAGATTGGAGAATGGTATATTAATCTTAATTGTTACGTATTTAGTCTGCATATGGTTATGCTATGAAGAGAAGGAAGTGTTTTGAAGCCCTAACCAAAGCCCTTTGCATAAAATCTCTATATTGCTCATAATCCTTAGTATCTAGGGCAATAAATCATGTGACACCAGCATATTTTAACAGGAATATGCAAAGCGTTTCAACTCTGAACTGCCATTTTGAATGTTTGAGCAAAAAGTCCAGATCACATGTTCCAAGACATTTGACTGTCTGAGTTCAAAATAAAATGTGACAGTTTTAAACTGCAAAAACTGTTTTGATCACAGAAGAGAGTTCTAAAGTGGATCATTCGAACCTAAACTGTGTTATATGTTTCAAATGTTTTCTTTCGATTTGTTCATCCCAAATTGGATAGGATTGTTTGGTCCTGAGCAAAAAAACATCCCAAAACATTTGTCATTTTATGTACTCTCCTTCTCTCTACACAATAAAAGTTCAGAAACAGGTACTATGAACCAAATACAGGTAGTCCTCAATTAACAACCTTTTATTTAGTGACCATATGAAGTTACAATGGCACCAAAAAACGTTTATGACCAGTTTTCACACTTAAAATTATTGCAGTACCCCCGTGGTCACATGATCAAAATTTGGGTGCTTAGCTTGGCTGGCATGTATTATTGACAACTGCTCTGTCCCAGAGTCATATGATCAGTATTTATAATCTTAAAAGCTGGCTTCCAACAAGCAAAGTTAATGGGAGATTTTCTTAACAACTGTAGCAAAAAAAGAATGTAAAATGTCGCACGACTTACTTAACAACTATCTTGCTTAGCAACAGATATTTTGGTTTCAATTGTGGTCATACGTCAAGGACTACCTGTACCAGTTTCACAGCTATATCAAGCCAGATATCAGGCCAGGGGTCAAAATGTTTTCCTCAGAATCCATCCCTCACAAGCATTTACATATGCAACTGACCTCCAAAAACACTCCCGTGATTAAAGGGTTGAGCACATCAGCCTTCTTCTCCACCTGAAAACATTGGACATATTAAGTTGCATTTGAAAACCAAGCCAAAATAATCTTGAAGAGAATACAGGCTGCGTATATCTAAAATTAAATCAAAACTTTTGATTTTTGATCAGTTAAATAATTTATTCCCCATGCTACAGAAATGAATTTATGTAATATTCAGATCCAAGGTGCCATGGATCCTCTCATACTAGTAACGTGAGCATCTAAAGCAGGAGTGTAAAACTCAAGGCCCGCAGGCTGGATCTGGCCCGCAGGATGCTGAGATCTGGCCCATGGGCTGGAAATAGCAAAGGACCAGCCCACAATGCATCTGCTAGCAAAAACAGGGTACACGAAGGCCGCATGAGCCCCGCCCTGTGCACCCTGTTTTGGCTACCAGAATGCTGTAGGAGGCCAGCCAGGCAAAAAACGGGGCATGGGGGGGGGCACATTTTGCCCCATTTTGGCTGCCAGCGGGCTATCAAAACTGAAAACAAAACAAAAGGAGAAATGTCTCCCCTTTTGCATTTGAGCATGCAAAGGAAACGAAAGGGGAAAGGGAAAGAAGAAAGACAAAGAAAAAAGATGGGAAGAGAGCAAGAAAGGAAAAATAAGGGGAGAGGGGAGGGAAGAAGAAATTAGAATGAAGAGGGAAGGAAAAAGAAGGGAAGGAAGATAGGTTGGTTATAATGAGCTAGGGAGGGTCTCAAGGAAGTCCTGCCTTAGCACTTGGCCACCACAGGAGCCACCTTAGACACAAGTCCCGTATCACCCCCTCCCCATGACCACGCCCACCATGACAATGCCCCAGCCCCTCCCCCAGCCCTCCAAGGTCGAACACAATCCTGATGTGGCCCTCAATGAAATTGAATTTGACACCCCTGATCTAAAGCAAAATAGAGGAAACAACTGACATGAAGAAATCTATGAAAAAGTCCAACCCTTGTAACCATTTCTGATTTATCTGGAAAAAAAACTTTTAAAAATGGTAAACTCTAACGTCTTATTAATAAAATAAAGTAAAATACTTTGCTGATCATAGCAGTTACAGGAAATAGCAGGATACCCTTCTTTGAAATAGTATAAATCGTGACCCGTCAAAACCGCGGTCCACAAAAGCGCGCTCGACGAAAGCGCGCATTTGACGTCATCACAGCGCGATGAAAAAAATTAAAAATTGAAATAAAAATAAAATTAAAGCAAGCCGATTCACATAAAGGTAAGGGTTAGGTTTAGGGTTAGGTTTAGAGCGTTAGGGTTACATTTAGCGCGTTAGGGTTACATTTAGCGTTAGGTTAAGGTTTAGGTTTATGGTTAGATTTAGGGTTAGGTTAAGGGTTAGGTTTAGGGTTAGGTTTAGGGTTAGGTTTGGGGGGGTTAGGGTAAGGTTTTCGCTTTATTTTTACATTTATCGATCACAGCGCGATGTTTTCGTTGCGCTGTGATGACGTCACGTACGCGCTTTCGTCGAGCGCGATTTTGTCGTCCGCGGTTTTGTGGTGGAATCAGTATAAATATGTGTCCTGTAGGCTGAATCTTTCTATTTTCTCATGAAAAGCTTTTTACCACTAGACATCATACAGCATCTTACCCCTGCAGTTGTTAAGCATGTGGCAAATTCTTTAGAGAGAGATGACAATTGTTTGCACAGCAAAATGGTCATTCTAAAAAACAATAAGAACAATACATCATAAATAAAATATATATCTTTTTTATTTCTTTTCCAATGTATAGGATTAAGGATGATCTACAAGCTTTTAGTCAGTGAGTCTCTAAATATCCCACATAATTTGCAACTAGTATGCCTGGGAACCTCTGATTTTGCAATAATGAGCTGATTTGAAAAACACATGAATAGAAAATCTAGCCTTTCTAAAACAGGTTCTTGGTGGTTTGAAGGGATATGAAAACACAGATTCCAATTAACTTGCAAATATTTCTTTTAGCTCTGTATGGGGAAAAATAAGGAAAAAAGGCAGTGAGGACAGGTTTAGCACAGCCAATTCTTTCAGCAGGGTCATTAAATTGATACACTTTCTGGGAGAGATGTTGAAAAAAGGATGGTGCAACATTGCTGCAATATTTAGTGCTCTTTGGGGGAGGGGGTGTCCCTTGGTTTATCTGAATCAGATAGTAGCCAGTGAACTTAGCAGTGTCCCTCTCTGTCCCTCTGTGTCTCTCTCTTGTGTTCATTTAGCAACCATTTCACTTAATGACTTTTGGAATGGAACATTTATCAATAAATGAGGGGAGGGTATACTCATTTCTTAATTTCCAGTGATAGATAGTAAGACATGGAGACTGATTGCTGTATCAAAATTTTAGATTCAGACCGTGATTAGAAATAAGAAGGTTCAACTGAAGGAAAACATTCAAAATGTGCCTTGAAAGAACTCCTTAACCTCTTGGAGCCATAAGCAGCAGAATGCGACCTATAAACATGGTAGTAAGAACAATTCCTAGAGGAAGTACTGGAATGCTTGTAAACCTAAGACTTTCCATGGCATTGTGTTATACCAGATACGGACATACAGAAATAAGGAATTGCATAGGAGAATCTTTGGGCTTTTATTCCACTGCCCTAAACAAAGACTGGTGAGCAGGAACCAGGTATTTGTTAATCTTCTTATGTTTTTTTAGAAGAAGGGAAAGAAATAGAGAAGACAGGCATGATTAATCTTACTGGGAAAGGGCTTTAGCTCGGATTATAGCCAACACATCTTCTTTTTGCCCATGAAGAACCAATGCTGCAGTTTTGTGGAACATTTCAATGGAATAAGCCGTCAACTCAGCCAGGCTTGTGATTGCAACCATGTGAATATCCTGCAAAGTTAAAAATGGATATTATTCTATTTTCTTTAAAAGAAGAAGCCGTTTCACATCCAATTCCACACACACACACCCCAAGACTTCATGCAGAGATCATAACTTGAGGATAAAGGAATATGGTGATAGCTCTTCAATGGATGTATCCGTTTAAACTGCAGCGTTCTTTTGATTACAATTATTACCTCCACTGACTTTTTATTCTCTTGCTCAGTATCTCCTGAGCCCACTTCCTGGTCTCCTTCTCCTTCGTGTTGTTCTGCTTCCTTGACCACTTGCACGTTGAGGTTTTTAACTAATTCATGAGCAGAGTTCCTTGCCTGCCCAAGGGAGAAAAAAAAAGAGATACATCAACCAATTGCTGATCAGAAGAATGCCGCTATCCAGTCTCTGCAGAGAAAAAGTAAAAGATCCCTATTCATAATTTTTCCCAAGTGATGGTGATAACAAAATGTCAAATGCCTGCTACATGGCAAGGAAACTGATTTCTTTAAAAAAAATACATTATTTTCCTTACAGAGGTATGGGGATGCGGCTGAATTACCAGCATCCCCCAGCCAATATGACCATTGACAATAGATGCCAGAGAGAATAATATCTGTAAGGCTCCATGTTCTCCATTCCCAATTTGCAGCAAAATCTCAAGCTAGCATCATGTCCATGAGGAGAGTGCAAACAGTGTATCTCCATCACAACACATCTCCCTATAAGTAAGTGGTCACCATTCATTGATTACATGAATTGCTCCCTGCCTTCCCAATTCAAAACTGCTCCTATCTGTGCGATGCTATTATGGTTCTTCAGACATAGTGGTATAGAATGAAGCGTTGGAAAATAGATGTGTAAATGCTGCAGCATAGTTCTGAAGTCTGTAATCTTTCCCATTCAAGACTGAAACAGCTCAGTTCCATTTTTCTTTCTTTTGGTTTGTTGGGGGAAGGGTACAGTGCAGTGATTGGGTCAACGTGTAATATATAAATATAAGCCAGTGTTTGGATTAACATAGAAGATATAATTTTATTCATGTGTCCTGGGAAACTCCACTCGCTCACCTGACCAACCCAAGATGTTTCATGCATCTAAAAATGAATATGAGCATGTAATCTCATGTATAAGTATGTGCAAGATAATTATACAGATGTATATATGTACAAGCTTTCCAAACCAGAGGAATACACCAGATTTTTTTTTTAAATCAGAGAAATAACAATGAATGGCAATTGAGTCACAGAGATTTATCCCAAGTGGGAGGTTTACAGAAAAAGCTCTAATCTCCAAACTGAACAGACAAAATAGATCATACTATTCAACTGCTTCAATATGATGATTCTAACCAAATTGGCAATTACAGATCAGAGCCAATCTGTATAGCTCTGCTATAAGCACAAACAGTTTGAATTAATGAAAACTTTTACGAATCAATAAAATATGAATTGCTTTTAGCAAATTAATGTTTTAAAAACAGTATTTTTATACTATATATTAACATAATATAACCCAGAAATTGGAATTTTGTTATTCTCTCCCGGAAAACAGCGCCACTTACTGTTTGTACATATTACTACAAGGAAGTGTGTCTTTTAATTTTGAAATATTCTGACTGGAAAAAGTCTATTTTTCAAGAATTTTAAGACTGAATAAAATCTGGTCATTTTGAATTGTGCCATTTGAAATATTTCAAGCACCACAACACTACTTCTGTTTTGTGCTTGGGGTGGCAGATGCATGAACTACAATCCCCTTTATTTCTCTGGCCCTCTTGTAAAACACAAAGGAGCAGGAGCTGGCCCTCAGCACTGTTTCCTACGGATGAAATAAAAATATTTCAGGGGTTGTTTTTTTTAATTTTTTTAGAACACTTGAACAATTCTGACTTGTATTACAGCATAGAATAGAGCAGAACATTCATATGAAATTTCAGGTGCAGCTGTTTTGTTTGAAACTCAAAACAAAATGTATTTTCATTCTACTTCTGTTAACCTATGTCAGGTACTAAGGATTTAATAGCTGCCATCTGATGTAAGATTGTAAGCTGTAATTTGTAAGCTGAAGCAATGGCTGATGCAAGGAGAAGAAGTCATTGCATGGGAAGTGTGTGTGTGTGTGTGTGTGTGGTTATTAGATGGTCTCTCTCTCTCTCTCATCATGTATTTCATTTCTCTACTTGTGTCTGAGCTGAATGATAAGGGATTCTATTTAACCACATGTACTGTATGTCTGTATATTTCTGTATAGATAAACTACTGTTAATTGTCTAAAAGCTCTGTGTCCTATGCTCATAATACTAGTTTATCTCATAATATTAGTCACGCTGCCAAAAGTCTGACAACCTATCACCTGAAAGAAAAAATATTTTGATTATTTCCTTAAGCTACTCTTTAAACTTTACCATATAAAACTTATAAAAGATAACAAGCCAATGCCCAAAAATTAAGTTTAGTTAGCTTAGATTCTGGATATTTTAAAGAGCTGCAACAATCTGACCACTAACAGAGCCAACTTGAAGCATTTATTTATTTATTTGGCTTGCTTGCCTAGAGGTATTGGAAAAAGATGTCCATACTGAAAAGCACTTCTAATATTTGATAGCCTCTCTTCTTCTTCTTGTGCCACATCTGCCATCGGATCGATCATGTTGGCGATCCTATTCTTATCAACAGCTGCACAAAAAAGTGCTGCTGAGTTTTGTCCAAGCCAGTCCCTTAGATTCTGAAGCCATGATGTTCTTCTTCTGCCTGGACCTCATTTGCCTTCAATCCTTCCCTGGAGGATTAAGTGAAGTATGGCGTATTTTTCCAGGTGTCGCATCACATCTCCAAAATATTCTAACTTTCACTTTTGTATGGTTTTGATGATTTTCCTTGGTTTTCCCAGGCAGAAAATCTCTGTTACAAAATTCCTTTACTTGCTGTTATACATCACTAATTATTAATCCATTTAATATAAACTAATAAAAATAAAAAAATTAAAGTTAGCCTAGTTAGGACAACTTACTACAAATTTCAGAAGCCCAAACTACATCCAAAACAACTCTATACATAATCTTAAAAGCTAAAAACAAGTATTTACTCACTTGGAGCAATTTAGCTGGTTTTAGAGAGATGCGCAGCTGTGAAAAGAGTATGCCCACTTCAACTGTGAAATCTTCGTCTTCTAAAAACAACAGGATGTAGATTGTGTATTTTCAATATAATTACATAAAGGCTTGTTTGGTGTTTTTCATTACTTAGGTGGGCCATATCTCTGTTCTTTAGAACATGGGCACACTTTTTAATAATCTTTGTGATCAAAAGATAGGGGCTCTAGATGCTTTCTAAAGGTAATAGATTGGGGGCTTCAAAAATTTTAGCAACGGGTTCTCTGCCCAGTTGCTCGGTGGGCATGCACATGAAGGGTTGCTGGGTCGGCTCCTGCAAAACGGTGGAGGGGGGCGTTTTCACCCTCCCCGGGCTCCGGAGGATTTTCTCGAGCCTCCAGGAGGGTGAAAACAGCTTCCCCTGGGTTCCGGAGGCCCACTTTTCACCCTCCTTGAGCCTCTGTGCGGACCCTGTACTTACCTGGCATCCCAAATGGGTCGTGTGGGGATGGGTGGGGCAGGGTGGGCGAGGCCAGCCAGGGGTGGGATTTGCAGGTTCTCCAAACTGGGCAGATTCTTAACTAGAGGTTCTTCAGAACCCGCGAGAACCCGCAACAGCCCACCCCCTGTAATAGGTACATGTCAACAGCTGTGCAACCAACACAATACTAGCAACATAATGGAACAAACATGAGTGTTTTTGTTGCCTGATTTATAGACACGGGAGACATTATGAGTCTCCTCCCTAAGGTTCCAATCAGCCACTGTGACTACCGGGATTCTCTCTACATTATGTTAGTTAAGGAAGTCCCATGCTATTATTTGGTCATTCATTTAAATGTACAGGTAATTATCTAGTACTCAGAAGAACAGAGCTTTAAAATACAGGTAGTCCTCAACTTACAACTATTCATTTAGTCACCATTTGAAACTACAGCAACACTGAAAAAAGCGACTTATGACCATTTTTCACACACTCACTACAGCATTCCTACAGTCACAAGATAACAATTTGAATGCCTGGCAATTGGCATGTATTTATGACGGTTGCAGATTATGGGGTCACATTTGCAACCTTCTGACAAAGTCAATGTGGAAAGCCAGATTCACTTAACAACCATCTTACTAACAACTGCAGTGATTCACTTAACAGGTGTGGCAAGAAAAGTCATAAAGTGAGGCAAAACTGTCTTGCTAGCAACAGAAATTTGGGGCTCCATAGTGGTCATAAGCCGAGGCCTACCTGTATGTGGAAGCTTTTAATACCTATTATTTATTTCATTTGATTATAATGAAAAGGTAGAGCCTCTAAAATGTAAGCATTAAAGACTGAATGCTACAGAATGTTAGAAAGCTACCTCACCCACATCAAGAGGTCTTTAAATACTATTGCACAGCCAGCAGTCTGCCAAATTACCTTTTTTTTCTTCTTCTTCATCTTCATCATCATCAAATTCAGCTAATGAAAATGCTTCTTTCAGCTTTTCCAGCTCTTCCTTTAAAGTAGCAAACTCCTCACCAGAAAGTGTACTTATAACAGATTTCACCTGTTTGAAATATACAATGAGAACTGTGGATCCGGTAGTTTCATATCTGATATGAGAAATACCATATCAGGAGTATTTAAAAAAATAGACTGAGTGTTCTGTCCCGTGATTAGACTTACGGAATGCTTTCTCAACGGCTAGTAAAGTGGACTGTTGTTTCCTGCAAAGATTCCCCTCCCGTCGCTCCACCTATAAGCTATTTGGGAGGGGCCACAACAGTAGCCACCTGTCCCTATTTCCTTCTATGACGTCTTCTCCACAGCTGCTCCCTTCTCTTCTCTATGCACAGGCATATCAGGGACAACCTCCCCATTCCTCCTCACTGCTCCCTGACTCAGATGCCACCTGGTGACCAACAGGCCTCTCTAGTCCCTGCTCTGACTCCACACACCCTCCAGAGTCTTCTTCATCCTCTAGAGCAGTCCCATAATGGTCATCGCTGTCAGAGTCCACCAACAGCTCAGCTGGCCGCTGTTGGGCCACAACACTGAGTAACAAAAAAAAAATGCTTTTTGGAAAATGGGAGCGAAAAGCAAAAAGTTTCCATATACTTGTGCTTCCATATCATATAATGGAATTGATTTTCTTTGGACCATCCTAGTTAGATAACAACACTTGGAAATAAAAACCCTTTTTAGGCCTCTTACTTAAAAACGCACTGAACCACCTGAAGCAGAGAGAAGGAATTGGTGATCACAGGAAATCTTTTCTCCTGCTTTCATTGGCTTTTATTTACTGGTGCTGCAAAGAATCTGTAAATGGGTTCATCTCCCAGAGTTTATATAGAGCCCTATTTTATTCTGCCTCATTGTAAAAATAAAATAAAAAATATTGCTTAAGGTCATTTACCTTTGATTCACTCTCTCTGGAAAGCATCTCTAAGGCTTCCAAATGAGAAAGCCCCTGAAACTCATCAAAAAGCAATCCGTAATGTGCTTTCTTCTCTGTAGTCATGGAAACCTCAGCAGCTGTCCTCTGTTGTTCTCTTTCCTTGGCCTCTCGCAAGACCTACAAATAAAGAAGCTGAAGTGTGACAACAGCAGCATTTTTTTAAAAAAAGCATGCACAGAGAAAAGGTCACCGACTATAAATATGGTGCTAGGCCATATGAACTATTCTGTTGACTGATAATTTGTCAATGAGAGGATCAGAAATTAATTGCTCCCAGGTTTTGTGTGGGAAATCTGTACCTGAGATAGTGTGGAATTTCTGTTCATCAAGCCTTTTGTTTTCTTAAATCCAGGGTCACCTTCAGCTATCACGTCCATTGTCTTTTTACCAATGTATTCTAATGCATCCAGACTTCCACTTATAACTGTTTTCCCCTAAAGAGAGAGAGAGAGAGAGAGATTTGCACTTTTTAAGCAATGGCTTTGAAAGAAAGAAATGGTTTTATGTTAGAGATATACTGTAAGTGCACATTTGAACTTCTGGAAGCCAAATGTTCAAAATACAGGATGGATTTATATGGTTTTCCTTGGGAAACAAGGTAGCAAAATGGGACACAAATAAATAGTAGTGAAAATATGTTGACAGAAAGCAAGAATTTCCAGAGTATGCATTTATAACTCTTGAATTGGCTACATTAAAAGAAAGCTCAGCTATGAGTGTATATTAAGGGTGTCAAACTCACGGCCCGTGGGCTAGATGCGTCACGTGCTGGCCCCGCCCTGTTTAGCAAAGAGGGAGAAAGTCCTGATACGTCACATCACAGACACCCCTGGTGTATACCAACACTCAATTTTACTCTGTCTCATTTCAGATCAGTCTGTTCTGTCCTAGGCTTCCCCAAAAAGCACGAAGCAGATTCCTGGTTCCGTCAAAAACCCTTTTATTAAACGAATGTAAATTCCTTTCATTCACCTTCCGCAAAGGCCTGGTAAACAGTCTTTCAAAGGTGAAGTTATGACCACAGACCTTATCTAGCTTGGAAAGCTGCCATGTAAATATTTTCCAAACGCAGTGCTATGCAAGGGAAAGGCTTGGCACAGAGTCTCTGGGATTCACGGACAAATCTTCACACTCCTAAAATGAACTAACGAAGAAACAAACAAATTGTTTCCTGCAAAAGCTCACTCCCCTTTTGCTCCTCTTTTATTTGCTATGGGAGAGACCATTCACCATCCACTGTGGCTTTACTCCCAAGTTGACCCTTGATTTCTTAGCCGTTGTTTTCTTTCTGGCAGCTCTGCAGATGCACACACTGGGAACAGGCTCCAGTTGTTCCTCTGCCTCACCGCTGTATAGCTCCGAAGGCAACTGAGAACTCCCAAATGGCCTTGGCACCATCTCTGCCTCACAGAGATGGGGCCAGAGACACACAGCCCTCATCCGAGCCTTCCCCAGCCCCCAGGACTGGCCCATGTTCCTCCCCAACCTCCTCACTGTCCAACTCTGCTGACCGCTGGTGGGTCACAACACAGTATAGCAAAGAACAACGTGTCCTGGTTTTCCTCACGGTATGGATTATTGCAATGCGTTCCATATGGGGCTTGAAGACTACCATAAAGTTTCAACTGCTACAGAATACAAGTCTTCTTCTACACAGCATAGGGCTTTGTAATTTGTAGGGCCCTCTCTCATTGTTTCTTCTCATCTTGTAATATCAGCCAGAGTTATCTGCTCTGGATGCCATCCATTAAACAAAGCAATCTGATATGATCTGTGGATAAGAGTCGTGGTGGGACACATGGGTAGAATGCAATATTGCAGGCTGACTATGCTGACTGCCAACAGTTCTTTTCTAACCAGCTCAAGGTTGACTCAGCCTTCCATCCTTCCGAGGTTGGTAAAGTGAGGAGCCAGATTGTTGAGGACAATATGCTGACTCCGTAAACCACTTAGAGAGGGCTGTAAAAGCACTGTGAAGCGGTACATAAGTCTAAGTGCTATCGCTATTGCTACCCACTAGATAGGATTTACTACAGTACTTATCCAGAGAGCAGTATTCCCCCAGAGATTCAATTGGAACCATCCCTGTTTTCTTTAAAAATGAGTCTCGTGGAATCTATCATATTTCTCAGATTTGGGCTATGGTGGGTTGTCAACTGGTTTTTTTCTGCTGTTGTCTTATCTTGCATTAGTTCTTTGATTTTTAATTTGTATGCTACTCAGACTCATTGAGAAGAGGAGTGGTGGTGCAAAGATACAATACATAAGTGGGCTACTTTTTATAAGTATTTTATCCCATTCTGCATTTTAATGATTTATGATTATTACATCTTCAGTATATCTTGACATTTTAAATTAAGATATATTTTGCTTCATGAGAATGTCTGCTCAGAAAACCAAGTTATAAAATAACATGAAATTATAATAACATTCAAACACCAATGCCTTGTAAATACATTGCATCTTCATCAATTGAAGAATTTGCTAAAGTTCAAATGGCCAAGATTAGTCTAATTCTTTGTGATAGGAAAAAGCTTGTAATTCAAGACCCCTAAACAGGTCACAAATAATTTACTGGCTATAATCAAAGCAATTATTAAAGATAAAAGTAAGAAAAGAACTGTACCCCTGATTGACAATGTAATGAACCTCCACAGAGCCATGGAGAAGGTTGGAGAAAGAATCCAAAGACTATCAGGGAAGCACCAGATGCAGAAGAATATCTGCTAAATGGATAAGGTTACAAAGAGACTCAACACCACCCCCACCCTCAATTGTCTGGGATGTAAGAGGGAAAGAAGGAAAAACACAGGCAGACTATCAAGGTTCTATTATTATAGCCAATCTCAAATATGTATAGTTGTAGTCTTTGGTGCCATCTATTTCCAGATCTGGTCTACTTTAAAGGGCTGACAGCATAAACTGAAGACACAGCAAGATCAAACTAAGACACTGTATTTTTCTGTCTATAAGATGCCTCCATGTATAGGATGCCCCCCACTTGTCTTACCCAAAATTCAGAAATCAATATTGTAAACATTAAACACAAGATATTTATTTTGCAAAGTAAGACATTAGCTTACAAGTACTGATATTTTTTTTGTTTTCTGACATTTGTATGGGCTCAGAACGCTCCAACATTATCGCTCCCTGTCGCATCTGGGCACTGGTTACACACTCTCCGCAGCATCAGCTGATGTCAATTAAATAAGGCTCATGATTGGAGGAAACCTGTTAGCTTGTCTCTGCAATCGGAAGTTTTGCTCGTGAGGCTAGTTTGCAGAGATAAGGTATCAGTAGTCTCGCAACCACAATTCTCCTCTCAGCCTCATTCTTGTGTAGAAGACGCCCCTCCATTTTTAGATAAGCATTTTAAAGAAAAAGTATCATCTTATACATAACTCTTTCAATCTCACTCACAGTGCTCTGAACAGCAGAAGAAATGGTAGAAAACATTCCAAAAGCACCACTGAGAGGTGAGGGATTTTCAGTCTCTTTCTTGTCATCACTTACTTCTTCAGAATTGTGGCTTTCTGAAACAAAAGCATTCATTTAAGGGTTAAAACCGTCCTTGAATATTTCAAAGTACCCTAACCCTATGTAGGCATAAAAAACTAAAAAGAGCAATTCTCTGAACCTAACCAGTAGTTTCTGCTGTCAGTTGTAAACATCCATTTCTATCTAGACTGGTATCAAAAACTGCAACTCTGCCATCTTCATAGTGTACAAAATCAAATATTTACCCAAACGCTCACATACATTTTATGTCCTGAACAAAGTACAGCAATGCAAAGGTTGCAGGTGCTTCAAGATATACACATTTCTAAGATACCAGCAACACCAATATTTCTAAGTCATGTTATTTGTTAGTAATGACAGCCAAAGGCTCAGCTTATCTGCCACAGAGTACAGATCCCTTCAAAGGTAACAAAGGTCATTATATATAAAATATTTTATGTACTAAAATAAGATCTGACCTTTTATTGCATCTCTGGCATCAGATGGTAAGTCAGTAGGGCTGGGGATCCCTAGGGATGTTTCTGCTTTTTCAATGACATTTGAGATTCCATGACCTAGAGAAAGAAGAGATAATGTTAACCCTGAGAAAAAACAAATAAGATGAATTGCCCAAGCAAGCAAAATAAAAATCAATAGGATGCAAAGAGACCTTTTTTTTTGGGGGGGGGGGGTGCAGAGATTATTTTATTAACAGTCTTAAACCAGTACAAGTAATGTGCCTAGAGTGGGGAGGAAAAGTATTTAGTCAGTCACCAATTGTGCAAGTTCTCCCACTTAAAAAGATGAGAGAGACCTGTAATTGACATCATAGGTAGACCTCAACTATGAGAGGCAAAATGAGAAAACAAATCCAGACAATCACATTGTTTGATTTGGAAAGAATTTTTTTGCAAATTATGGTGGAAAATAAGTATTTGGTCAATATCAAAAGTTCATCTCAATACTTTGTTATATATCCTTTGTTGGTAATGACAACTTTCTGTAAGTCTTCACAAGGTTGGCACACACTGTTGCTGGTATATTGGCTCATTCCTCCATGCAGATCTCCTCTAGAGCAGTGATGTTTTGGGGCTGTCGCTGGGCAACACGGACTTTCAACTCCCTCCAAAGGTTTTCTATGGGGTTGAGATCTGGAGACTGGCTAGGCCACTCCAGGACCTTGAAATGCTTCTTACGAAGCCACTCCTTCATTGCCCGGGCGGTGTTTGGGATCATTGTTCTGCTGAAAGACCCAGCCACATTTCATCTTCAATGCCCTTGCTGATGGAAGGAGGTTTGCACTCAAAATCTCATGATACATGGCCCCATTCATTCTTTCCTGTACATGGATCAGTCGTCCTGATCCCTTTGCAGAGAAACAGCTTCAGAGCATGATGTTGCCACCCCCGTGTCTCACAGTAGGTATGGTGTTCTTTGGATGCACCTCAGCATTCTCTCTCCTCCAAACACGAGTGTGTTTGTACCAAACAGTTCTACTTTGGTTTCATCTGACCATATGACATTCTCCCGATCCTCTTCTGGATCATCCAAATGCTCTCTAGCAAACTTCAGATGGGCCCGGACATGTACTGGCTTAAGCAGGGGGACACGTCTGGCACTGCAGGATCTGAGTCCATGGCAGTGTAGTGTGTTACTGATGGTAGCCTTTGTTACGTTGGTCCCAGCTCTCTGCAGGTCATTCACTAGGTTCCCCCCATGTGGTTCTGGGATTTTTGCTCACCGTTCGGGGTGAGATCTTGTGTGAAGCCCCAGATCGAGGGAGATTATCAGTGGTTTTGTATGTCTTCCATTTTCTAATTATTGCTCCCACAGTTGATTTCTTCACACCAAGCTGCTTGCCTATTGCAGATTCAGACTTCCCAGCCTGGTGCAGGTCTACAATTTTGTTTCTGGTGTCCTTTGACAGCTCTTTGGTCTTCACCATAGTGGAGTTTGGAGTGTGACTGTTTGAGGTTGTGGACAGCTGTCTTTTATACTGCTAACAAGTTCAAACAAATGCCATTAATACAGGTAATGAGTGGAGGACAGAGGAGCTTGATTTGAAAAGAATATTTTTGCAAATTATGGTGGAAAATAAATATTTGGTCACCTACAAACAAGCAAGATTTCTGGCTCTCACAGACCTGTAACTTCTTCTTTAAGAGGCTCCTCTGTCCTCCTCTGAACTTTTGATATTGACCAAATACTTATTTTCCACTATAATTTGCAAATAAATTCTTTCCAAATCAGACAATGTGATTGTCTGGATTTGTTTTCTCATTTTGTCTCTCATAGTTGAGGTCTACCTATGATGTCAATTACAGGCCTCTCTCACCTTTTTAAGTGGGAGAACTTGCACAATTGGTGGCTACTAAATACTTTTTTGCCCCACTGTATAAGGAATCTATTAGCACCAACAACTCAATCTTAAGGAACTACTTTAGTAAATAAAATTTGAGGCAAAATTAAAATAGAGTACATTGTGAAATTAAAACATCCAGACTAGGACCCACGAGTAAGACCCAAAAGAAACAATCAATGACTTAGCTATAAATAGTCACTAAAATTACATAAAATGTAAAATTACGAAAATACGATTTCTAAAATTTACATGGAGTGCGATAATATCTAAAGTTGTATACAATTTGGTAGTATCTAACATAACTTCTTTGGAGCAGGAGCTTGACCTATCAAGGTCCAGATCTTCCATGTTGCTATCCCAACCTAGCCATATGCACTGCAATAAATGGCAGCTCATCTAGGCATAGGCCAGAGCAATCAGGATTACTAATCAGAGGAAGAATGGCTCTACAAAAGGAGTAACAAAGAACGTGTTCTGGGGTTCCACGGTGCTGCAATGATTAGAATGCAGTATTGCAGGCTAACTTTGCCCACTGCCAAGAATTCAATCCTTGATTCAACCTTCCATCCTTCTAAGGTCAGTAAAATGAGAACCCAAATTGGTAGGGTCAATATGCTGGCATTGTCAACTGCCCAGAGTGTGCTCTAAAGTACTATGGGGTGGTATATGTCTAAGTGCTATTGCTATTTCAGCTCTCCTGAACCACACTTGTACTATTTTATGTTTGCCATCCAACACTGCAAAGAGAAGGGTATGACAAGAGAGAAAAATCCTATGATTGTGTGACAATGCATTATTGATGCATCTATTGATGAGAGGAAGGCTGGGGTCATCTTAGATTTGCCTGTATTATCCAAGCAAGCAAAATAAAAGTCAATAAGATGCATTCTACTGTTTTGCTCAGTCTAGCCACTAGCTTAATCTCAATTTTATATGGTTCCTCTGTATTTTCAATTAGAGATAACATATAAACCTTTAAAGGATTGTAAAAGCTATGTAGGATTGAATTGGTTGAGTGATGCATAATCAAAAGACCAAGATATATTTACTGTTCTATAAATACATATTTTTTTAAAAATCTGTTGATCTTGCTCTATATTTTTCTTTACTTTTCATAAGGTATTTTTATGGTTGCCCCCACTAACCTCTAAAAGAAAAAAAGAACTAGAAAAGAAAGTTCATTGCATTTGTAAAGTAGGTTCTATGAATCTGCTAAGTTTTAGCTATCCTTACCAACAGTGGCCACTGTAGCAGAAGCACTTGAAAGCAAGGATTTCCCCCAGTTTCCCCAATATCCCCATCCTGTTTGGGTCTTCTCAATGGGACCTGAGACCTTAGCAAAAGAGAACAAGATAAGCAGTTATTTATTCCTTTTTAAATAACCAAACTATTAAAACTAATTTCTACCAAAGGAAATATATGGAAAAATTAATACATTTTTACATCACTATTTTACAAAACATTCTTTTCTTTCAGTTAGAAAACGTAAGATGCTTAATGGGGAAAGAGCTGATAGACATTCAAATAAAAAATAAGGTTCTGTTCTAAAGAAAATGGGATTCCTTATTAATATAATATAAAAACTTGTGAGCTTAAATGGACTCCAGAATATGGTAGTGGACAGGAAGGCCTGGAGGAACATTGTCCATGGTGTCGCAATGGGTTGGACATGACTTCGCAATTAACAACTACATTAATATAATATGAAGCATTGTTTAAAAACATTAAAAATATAGTTGTACACAATTCTCAAATTTCTTAATACTACGCAAAAAAGCTATTTGTATTTGTTAACTACATTGTGTTAATATAATTCTTCATATTGTATGAATCAATTTGGTCAAAAATAGGAAAATAAATAAACTGTGTATTTATGTCTATTTTTCAGCAGTTAGTTACTGTATAGTCACCTATGCAAGCAGATCTATAGTAACAGAATGGTTACAAATTGCTTTCAAATTAATGCCATAAAAAGTAAGGATAAGTAAGTATAATATATTTCAATTATATTATTATTCCCACCCAAGATCCTAAAGTAACATGTAATTAACTTGATTGCACATGATATATTTATCTTTAAGAACTCAGGAGATATAATCCAACTTGAGATTGAAATTGATAGGTTCCGTTTAAATTACAGAATTATAATAACTGACTTTTGTAGCCAGAACGCTCCTCCCCCCCCCCCCAATGTTTCACTTTGGAAGATAGAAAGAGTATTTTGAGATAAAACTGAAAAGTATTGACAGGTTTTAGCATAAATACTAGTATATTTTGTACCTGTGGCTCTTGTGCTGCACTGAGCTCAGGGATTTCGGCTTCTGGACTTTTGGTTTCTGGACTTTTGGCATCTGGACTTTTCTGGCTCATAAACGTAGGTTCGGCTTCCTCGCCATTATTCTTGGTCACATCTTCCTCCACTGTCTTCTGCACATTTTCATCAGGTTCACCCACATCTTCTCTCAGTGATTCATTTTCCATTTGGGACATGACCAAAGCATATCCTTGTTTTATAAGTAATTATTATAATTATTTATTTTAGCTTAATTGACATATATTTTTAACTTGAGTCCATTTGACTAGTTAAACGAAGTGTATTAGTATAGCAAAACAGTTTACTACTAAATATGTAAAAATCAAATCTGAGTTTGGAGAATGCAAAAAAAGTAATACAATTTACCTGAAAAATGAGATTGATAGAAACTAGTTTATTACTTGCTAGATTTATCCAGACAATTATAAATATTAAAACACATATATAACACAATCCTATGCATGTTTACTCAGAAGTAAGCATCTGTGATTCAGTGGTTTGCATGGGGATATCACTCAAGCAAGATCAAAAATAATAGGCATATTAGAATAATTATTAGTTATTTCAACTCCTTTGAGAAAATATAACTATTTTATTGAGACTGTCTAGAATTCTTCATTCTATTCTTAAATAGCTAACTACTTTACTTTCCTTTAAGCCAGCAGGTAGAGAATAATAATAAGTTCTTTGTTTGACATATATATAAAAATTAATAATTAGAATGGCTTTGAAACTGATTGCAAAGCAATTAGATAATAAAACAGATTGTGTCTTTTACAGATATGTTTTTAACAACAAATAACCTCAAATGAAATATAGAGCTTCCCACATGACAGTAACTCTTAAACTCTATACACTTTTCTAAAACTGAAGAGTATTGTGAACAGCTAAGTCATATTAGATACAATTATTCTTTCTAGTTTTGATCCTGCATACATGTGTGTGGCTATGGATAGAAATGTCTTTCTCCAATTTAGTCTACAGTAGCAATTCAAATGTTTCTAACCATGGTGATTTATAATTGGATCATGACAAGTCATTCCACGTGAAACTGAATATTTTCAATGTCCAGAGGTTTCAGCCCATAATGGCAAGAAAGCTATTAATCCAAAATTTGATTCTAAAAACACATCATGATACTGATGAAACAATGGCTTCATAGTTCCTTCAAAGCCTATATTGGTTACAGTATCTATTTTTATGTATTTAATTATTTAATTATAATATGCCTTATAGCCGTGATGGCGAACCTATGGCATGCTTGCCATAGGTGGCATGCGGAGCCATATTTGCCAGCATAGCAGCCTTCAGTATGTATGGGCCGGCCAACTGATTTTCAGCCTTCCGGGACGCCAGGGGAGGCCGTTTTCACCCTCCCCAGGCTTCAGGAAAGCCTCCAGAGTATGGGGAGGGTGAAAACTCCCCCCCCCCACATGTGGGGAGCTGCGCACATGTGCAGGGGGAGAGCCGCAAGCACATGCGGTGGGTGGGCATGCACACCTTTAGAAAAGGGTTAGCCATCACTGACTTATAGGATTTAGGACCAAGGTATCTTAATGTATTCCACTTCTTTTTGCTTATTTAAATTGACTACACAAGTTCTGCTATTGATTCCATGTTTAATTAAATACATTTATTTAGAATAATAAAAACAAATTATTTGCATGGAACAAAGCATGTTCTTGTCTATGTCACACAGACTTTGAAAATCCTTTCATTAAGGCTTTCTACCATATTTAAATTAATATGAGCTTTTATTGTTACATATTCTACACTTATTAGGCTGTTGTTTTTTGTTTTGTGTTGACTATCCGAAAATGGAAGAATATTAATAACTTGCATAATAGACAACTACTATTGTCCTACTATGGTCCTTGGGACAAGTTTCATACAGCTTTCATTTAATATGTGGATGATTTCATCAGCCCAGGGGATATGCCAAGTTGTTTTAATACAACCTACATGACAAGAGTGGGAAAGTGTCAGAAGCATC
Organism: Thamnophis sirtalis; assembly: GCF_051295495.1. Taxonomy (NCBI): domain Eukaryota; kingdom Metazoa; phylum Chordata; class Lepidosauria; order Squamata; family Natricidae; genus Thamnophis; species Thamnophis sirtalis. The sequence goes on along the minus strand of NW_028261383.1, from coordinate 86,492,772 downwards.
AGCATTAGATCAACTGAAATGAAAGGCTAATGATAGGCTACTTTATCATTTCAAGAAATACAAAAGTAAAAACATGAAACAATATTCTGGTTTAACTAGAAAATAATGTGCTTCTAATGTATCAAAAAGTGTGAAAAACCTTGATCTATTTTGAAAGATAGTAAATGAACTGATATTTCAAGGTAATTTATATATCAGATTCCTATGTTCTTTCCTGCTTTTGCCCTCCCCCCCCAAACTGCAGGATAGGCAGACATATCTAAGTGTAAATGAGAGATGAGTAATAATTTCAAAGAAATAATTGGCTTTGTTAATTTGATACAGGAGGGAATTACCTGTTTAGTGCCTTGCGCTTAACATATGAAATCATGCCAGAATTTTGTGTTTTATAAAGAAAATCGGAGTTAATACAATAGGTTGATGCCCCCCACCAACCATCCCTCACTTTTTTTTTGTATTTCCTTCAGACAATCTTCCAGCATAGCATATGATGCCTATCTTATTTTCCAGGCCTGTGCTGTTATTATGCATGCTTACTCATAGAGTATCCCACTTATCCAAGTGACCTTTCAGCCAACTGATATTTGGAGTATTACATCAGTGTTGCATAAGGTTCAAAAACTTTAGTCATACAACTTTATATAAGAAAGAGAGAAAAAGAAGAAGAAAACAATGTGGAGAAGGGGATAAAGTTAAGTTTATTAAATACGGCAATCAAGAGGGAAGGGAAGGGGAAGGAAAGAATAAGAAGTAAGCAAAATGTGTAAGTAGGAGTAAGTAAAGACAAGTTTTAGCTACAAAAGCCACTTTTGTTCCAAGATGCAACCTTTGGTATGAGAAAGAAGAGAGACACCTACCTGAATTTAGAGGATGGACTCCAGCCAAACTGTAATTACCAGTCCAAACTCAGCTACTTCTGTCGGATCTAAAAGATCAAGATCTAAAACAAAAGGATCCGCTGAGAATCTGCGGGTAGGGCAAGTAAATACAAAAGTCTTGATTACTCCCTTTCTCTGACGCATCTACACTCCAGCAAATCAACTTCTTGTAGAAACACTGAAATAAACATTGAAGACTGCAACTATCATTCTCCTAGTCAGAAGCCCACTGGGAGCTGTAGTCCAGCCTGGTAGAGAAAGGGGGGGGGGGATGTTTCGGAATATATCCAAGCAGAAGGAAGGGAAGATTTATTCCACTCAACTCGCGTGGATTTTAACTGGCATCATCACTAATGGAAATTGATGGGAATAAATGTTCCTAACCAGAGCAAAGCAGCAAAGGCATAAAAAACAGGCATTTCCAAGTAAGAAAAAGACACCTTGTTATAGAAACAAACTCGAAGCGCAGGAACTGTCCTCTCCGGACTCTGCACCCCTTTTTTTCTTCCACTGGAATATCACACCAGAAACAGCCACGTCTCTATGGCCCCCAGCGCGCTAGATTACTGTACCTCAACCATGGAGAGGAGGAAAGAGCGTCACTAAGCCTGGAGTCAGGTGACCTCGCTCTGTTCTTTTCTTTTTTTCGTTACCGGATATGACGAATTTGCAGGAAAAGTTACCGACCGGTTGGGTAATTGGACAGGTAAGGCTGGTTATTTTCGTGGTGGGCGAGGAGGATGGACAGAGGGCCCGAGAAGGGAATTCGCCGGCGACGCTCCTCGCGGCGATCAAGCGCGATGGGAGGGGGGAGGAAAGGGATGACGCTGTTGGCGCTGTCAGGACGTCATGTTGTGATAGGAGTCTTTGAACCCCGGAACTCTGTTGGTAGAAACACTGCCCGCCAGGAGTATTGCCCCGCGGAGGGCTAGGCCAGGCTGTTACTGTTCCGCCTGTGTATCGGAGAAGTAATGCAGATATAGTAATCTCATTAGGTACCCTAATGAGATACCCTAACTCGGGTGGGGAACGATGGCCCTTTTATGACTTGTGGACTTCAACTCCCAGAATTCCTGAGCCTAGTATGGCTGGCTCAGGAACTATGGGAGTTGAAGTCCACAAGCCATAAAAGAGCCATCGTTCTCCTCCTCTGCCCTAACTCAAGAGGGTCGGAGAAGGAGCCCGCGTGCGGCTGTCTCCCTCAGTCTGGTCTCTCGAGACGAGGCACAGACTCTCCAGGCAATTTTAACTCGAGGCAGTCTCTCCTTGCTCCATGATGGAGTAGCAATTATCATAGTAGTAAACTCAGAAGCATGGAGCCAGTTTGGTGTAGTAGTGATTAAAGCACCAGGCTAGAACCTTGGAGGCCGGCACTTTTAGTCCCGGCTTAAATATGAAGCCAGCTGGGTGACCTCAGGACTGTCATTCTTTCTCCCAGCCTTAGGAAGAAGACAAGGGCAAACCACTTCAGAAAAACCTTGCCAAGAAAACTGCAAGGCTAGGCACAAACAAAGTCTCCAGGTGCTTAAAGTCACCCCAAATAAATAAATGAATAAACTCAGAAAGATATCAAAAGAAAAGGTCCATAAGAGCATCAGTCTACAATTGGACAAGCATTCCAAAAATTTACCAGAGATTTCAGAAGCATCTGCATCCTGATCTCTAGCTGTCTGTCTTCCTCCTTCCCCCATCTCTTTCTCAGACACACACACACACACACACACACACACACACACACACACAGATCGCTCTTGATTTCTCTAAATATTGTCTGTGCCTACCTGTGGATTATTTCAGCAAGATGAAATATGGGTATCCAGTGATATCTTTGCTGAATTAGATTCCAAGGTTACTCGATTATGTTGAATTGCCTGAATAATTTTCTTAGCTATTGTGAAAGCTGATGTTGTGAAGCAGTTAATCTTAGTAATTATAGCTAATTATTCTTAAGAAACCTTTGGGGACTGAATGTAAAATGTCAAGCTCAGCTCTTGGTTGCTTCATATACATATTTGTTGCCTTCAAAGATATTTTTCATTTAATCCAAAGATTAATTGAAAAGTATGTTTTTCAATTATTGTTTTTTATATTAGTTGTTAACTAACATGTAATGATTTAATGATTAATGTCTTACAAAATGATTTAGTAGTGAGGGATTCAGTTTGTAAACAGGTATAGAAAATAGCAGTAGGAAAGATTAGATAGCAAACAAAGTCTGAAGAATAATGGAAAAATTAGTAGCATTCAAAACTATTGTGTATTATGTAAACTTGGGTCCATATCTTAGGGAGCATATTCAATTGGTGCATATAATTACTCTGAGTTTTTGAAAGCTGGTTATTTTCTTAGTTAGAAATAAGGGACTTATTATTACCTCTGATAAGATTCTATGAGGTTTTATGAAAATAATAAATAAAACTAGAGAAGAAGTTTATTAAATACTCAACACTTCTTAAAATTAGTAACTCAAGCATCATATAAGTTTGGGTTTTTTTAATATTAGAATCATTTTAGACTGAGATCGGTTACCAGTTCTGTACTTATCTGTCATTTTCATTTAGCAAATAATAAAATACAAATAGAAGCTATATTTGTATTATATTTTTAACTATGTTATTTCCCCCAAAAAATGTTGAAGGAAGAACCTTCAACATTTAAAACATGTTAAAATGTAATGTGACCTAATCAGTTCTATGGAGTTGATCAGGGAAGAATCCATGGCAAATAAGCTACTAAGAAAGCTCAGGTAGGGAAATGGAGAAGATTCTTTTGTTAGTGGAATTTGCTTTTTTGATGCCAACTTCCACAGATAGAAGATATTGTTCCATTGATGGTAAAAAATCTATATCCAGTCCTATAATATAGGAATGAAAATGGGTCATGTTGCCATCACAAAGCAGTTCTGAAGGAAAAAGATTGTTGCTTTTCTTTCTTTTTTGTACTAATATGTACACTAGTTGCAATTATGGTGGTTCTAGCTGTAATATCCTCCTCATAAGTTTAACAAATCTATGCAGTTATTTTTAATAACTCACATTCATGTTTTTTTTAGTATTTTAGTTGGGTTTCTCATGTACTTGCTTTTTAGGCATTTTCAAAGAGAACGGTTGATGCATCACTCAATATCTTCTCTGGTGATCAAGATAATGTCTATTGTTTCAATGCTATCTTTCTTCAGTAATTAAATTCAACAAAAGAAGCCCTTAATTTTAAGCTTCCATGAAGTTCAGCTGCTGCCTGTTGATTCTGGTTCTTAACCTTGGTGTTTTTGCTCAAGAAAATGTTACTTCCAACCTGACATTTTCTGTGGGATCAAGGCCCCTGCCTCTCAACGTATCACTTCTCCCTATCTTTCAAGTTTTGAAAAAAAATCCAGTTCCTCAGAATATCATAGCAAAAGAAGGTACCTGTGTTTTCATTGAATGTAATTTGAACGTTAGCCAGCAGGACATCATACTCTGGTACAACTCAAAGGGGCATCTTCTGGACCAAGGTGGAAGAGGTAAGACGCATATTTGTCTAAACTTACAATAAGCTTGACTCAATATATAATGCTCATAGAGGTTTTCGTGTTGCATTCTGTAAAATGCACAAAGCAGGGGAAAATAACATATATGCAATCACAGTGCCTAAAGGTACCTATATTACAATGTACTACATCTTTCTCTTAAATTACAACAATGGACATCTATTTACATAGTTAAGAATTTTTATATACCGTATTTTTCAGAGTATAAAATGCACCTTTTCCCCCCTCTAAAAGAGCGTCGAAATGTTGGTGCATCTTATACACCGAATACAGCCATTTTTGGCTTCCCAAAGCCCTGCCCCCACATCCCAATTTTGCAAAAAAATGAGCCATTTTTGCAAAAAATGAGCCATTTTTCCTTTTTCCCCAGCCCCGCTAAAGCCTGCAGAGTGCTCCTGGGGGCCAGAGAGGACCAAAATTTCTTTTTCTTACTTACCTCTTCAAAATCTTGGTGCATCTTATACACCAGTGTGTCTTATAATCTGAAAAATACAGTAGATATATAATATATTTATATAGAGAGATATAATTTAATGATCAATAAATAGGTTGTTCAGTCAAGTTGCTTTAACATTAGAATCATTTGGCATTTTAGGTTAAAATAATCTTCAGGCAAATCTTTAAATGCCTTTCTGAACAACAGCATTTTCTGAAGCAGTCTTCTTTAAAGGATTGTTCATCTGAATTTACAACAGCTGCAAGGAAGATTGGATTTGCAGCAGCAGAATTCTTTCTCTAAGAAAGAACAAGTTAAAGAAACCTCAATCAGATCCTGAATCTGGTTATTTGAATCCCAGCTGTAGAAATTAAATTTATATTGTATAGACCAGGGCTGTCAAACCCATGGCCCACAGGTTGGATGTGTCACATGCTGGCCACCCCACCCGTTTTAGCGAAGGTGGAAAAAGTCCTGATATGTTATGCAATGATGTCGTGACAATGTGAGTTTGACACCCCTGGTATAGACAGTTTTCAAGAAAATTGGAAGCCTAAACTAAAGTTGCTGCAATGATTTAATGTATCACTTAAAGATCACTGTTTTGAAAAAGCCCCATTGCATGCAGGCATTAAATTATTGTATCCAAGTATCTACTTTCTGTTATTCTCTATAGGATATAACTACAATTGCTGTGAATGTATTCATAATTAGATATTTTCATGGGGATGAAAAAGAAAATAAATGAATAACATTAATCCAAAATAAAAGGTAATTGTAGACAATCTAGTACAAAATATTTTTTCCTGCTAAACTTCATGTGGTTTATGCTTGTTCTAGAGCACGGGTGTCAAATTTACATCACGGTGACATCGCGTGACGTATCAGGACTCTCCCCCCTTCACTAAAATGGAGATGCGGGTGGCCAGCGCGTGATACATCCGACCAGTTGGTCGTGAGTTTGACAGCCCTGTTCTAGAGAAACAGTTTTTAAAATTCAGAATAGCTAACAGAATTAAAGCCAGATTAGAATAAAATAATATTTATAATCAATTTATAAATAATTAAACAGAAATTCTGGGCATATATTTATTGGGAGAAGGTACCACAACTGAAATCGCCCCATCTTCTGTGCATGCTAACCTGAGAAATGTGAAAGCATAATTTGATCTTGCAGTGTTTAAAACAATTTTTTATTTGTGTCTTTAGATGGAAGACTGGTGATCTCTGACAATATCCTCAATATCACAGGTGTAATATTTGCTGACCGTGGACGATATACTTGCAGTGTCACAAATGAAAATGGCACTTCTTATTATTCAGTCACCCTCAGAGTGGTCTCCACCTCTGGAGACATGGGCATTTATTACATGATTGTCTGCCTAGTTGCTTTTACCATCATCCTAATCTTAAATATTACACGTCTGTGCATGATGAGCAGCCATCTTCGTAAAACAGAGAAGGCCATCAATGAGTTCTTCAGAACTGAAGGGGCTGAGAAGCTACAGAAGGCTTTTGAAATAGCCAAACGCATTCCTATTATTACCTCTGCCAAAACTCTAGAGCTGGCCAAGGTCACCCAGTTTAAAACCATGGAATTTGCTCGCTACATTGAAGAACTTGCCAGAAGTATCCCTCTGCCACCTCTAATCCTTAACTGCAAGGCCTTTATGGAAGAAATATTTGAAGCAGTGCATGTTGAAGACCCTGATGAAGTAGGAGATGGAGTGAAACAGACCCAAGCACTTGGTGCCCAAGAGGGAGTCTATCCCTTAAACCCAGAAATAAAGCGCAGTAATTCACCAGCAGGAGATTCAGATGATGGTTCAGTGAATGACCACGGCAAAGAAATAGCTGTGGAGGTATCTGTCCACCTTCAGTCAGAGGCACAAAGCATTGATACTGTTTCTCACGATAGTGTCCCCTCCCTGCCGTCAGATGATGGTCCGAGGGCTGAATCCAAATAGAATTGCAAAGCTACTTGTGTAACGTTCCTCCTGATCTGGAAGAACACTCTCAAACAAAAAAGGGAAAATGCCACCATAGTCTCAGATGCATGATCCCTGTTTGTTTGTTTTTTGTTTTAAATGTTGTTAGGTGACGGTAAAATCAGCATAGATGAAACTATTTTAAAAGTCTTATTATAACTAATCTTAGAAGTATTTTTCAGCAGAATCCTTTCTATCAATTATTGGTTACTCCAGTTACAATTGAGTAGACAAACTTCTTGTTGGCTGGTGTAGTACAGTTTATTTATTATTATTATTGTGGGAGAAAGATTGCAGCAAATAGGGCACCAATGGCATGATATGAAAAATAACTGGGGACTTTGTTACATTTCCCCCCACTTTTCAGTGAGCTAAGGCTAAAAGATGCACACACCTTTGCTTGCCCCCTAAAAACTAAAATGAAGCTGGCGAATTATCTGTTCATGAGATACAACCAAATAATACATTGATATAAATAGTTTTTGTCATGTCTACCCAGAAACTTAAATTTTTATATGTGGTCAGTTCTTTTATTACAGTTCACAAGTGTATTGTACAAGAAATTATAATGTGGCAGGTCTTTTTTTTAATGCTATAAGGAGACTCTGATCGTTACAACTAAAAACTATGTGAAAAACTTATGAAATATTCAGAGATTCGTATGTATGTATGTATGTATGTATGTATGTATGTATGTATGTATGTATTGCAGTATTTGCATTAGAAAATAGGAACCCAAGTGCAACCTTTGCATTGCAGCCAAGGACGTACCACTTAAAATATTCTGCCAAATTTTTGCCAAATATTTTAATAAATGAGGTTCTTTTCACAGTGTTATTCATAATATCAACTTTTAGAATATTATTTCATTTCATTGCAGTGGTGAACTGACAAAATCTTCAAATTTGTTCAGTGTTACTATGATAAAAACAGTGACAACTTCGTTACTAGTGACTATTTTGAAATGTCTGCAGTAATCTCATTTATAAACTTCAGCCTTCTTCGGGTAGTATGTTCTTAATTGTTAATATTAAGTGTCCAATGTTGAGGACAATGTGATTCGATAGCAGTTATGTGTTCCATGAAAATCACCTAGTGGAAGCTGTTAACATGAGTCAATGATAATTTGGGTGAAAAAGATGCACAGTTAGAACAGTAGGTTGAGAATTGTTATCTACGGAGTAACATTTGGCTCCAATAAAAGACCTGGGGAAACCTCAAAGAACACCACCATTATACAATAAATAACTCTAATACGGACATTTGGTTGATTCACGTTCAACAGTAGTGTAATTGCCTACTATAGCTGTGGTGGCACATTGGTTAGAATGCAGTATTGCAGGCTAATTTTGCCGATTGCCAGGAGTTCACTCAAAATTGACTCAGCCTTCCATCCTTTCAAGGTTGGTAAAATGACCCAGATTGTTGGGGGCAATATGTTGACTCGGTAATCCATTTCAAGGGGGCTATAAAGCACTGTGAAGTGGTATATAAGTCTAAGTGCTATTGCTACTGCTTCAGGCTATAGATATGAAATAATACAGTTCAATTTCACATTAAAAAAAGTCACCTTGTAAATTCAAATTTAAATTGTTGAGGATTTAGTTTGGTCAGTTGTTGCCTGTTGTTACTCTCAGATACCTTTACTTCACATAACTGAAGTGATGCAATCCATTATATCATCATCTCCTACTATAAGCAGATCTGTCCTTATGCTATGAGGTCACATTTGCTAATGAAATAAGATTTCCCTTTCTCTTCCAGCCATTTGAATTGACTCAGTTCATACAAGCTTTTTTTTCCCGGATTGGGGGGACGGTGGGGACAGCCCAACGCGTAGTTTCCTTCTTAGCTTTAAAATGAAATGACAAATTGACCCATAATGTAGAAAGTTAAAATAATGCAAGTCTAAATTTATGATATGAAATGCCTCTTGCTCTAGCAAAAGTTGAAGAAATATGATTTTTGTAGGAATCTTATGTTTATAGCACAAGTGAGTAGCAAGCAGTAGTAGTAATGGCACCTGGGAATTGGAGTCATTGGCAATAATGCCCATCTGTTTAACAGATTGTTTAAGAAAACATTTACCTCACAATATTTAGCTTAATTTTCTTAATATTTGTTTCTGTTTCTAAAGCAAAATAGATCATGCAGGCTTAAGCTTGGCAAAGGGATATATTTGTAAATATAGGAGGGTATTTCTCTCTGTCCTTCTATATCATTTTTATGTATCATCTGTAAAAAGAGGATCTTGGTTTGCTTTACTTTCTTTCGTGGAACAAAGGCAGGACAGAGATGAGCAATTCATTTAGATGGATTAGATGTAAAAATCATGCATGGTGAATATTGTGCAGTGTGGATGGTTTTTTTAAAGCATATATTTTTACCAAATATTCTTGTAGTGTGATGAACATATTTGGAGAACTACTGTGTGTGGTATGTACTTGTTTAAAAAATTGATGTAACCTTATTGAAAAAGAACAACGCAAGACTTCTCAAATAATATCTAATAGATTTTAATGAATAAGTGGTGCAAGAGCCCAGGCGTAAAGGTAATATTACCTAACGCTAATTGGAAGTTCAGTTCTGCCTGTGCACTTTGTGTGTATGTGTAAACCAACTTACATTAGTAGACATGAGGTTGTGTTCTTATTTCTTTAGCTGTAGTGTTTTGTGAAAGTATTAGAAAATTTAACTCTGTCCACCAAAATATGGTTTCAGCATTACATTTGTAGCTTGGGAGTTGCCACAGTTGTGTTTCATACTTTTATATAAAAATAAGATGGTGCTTTCTTCCAATAATAAAACCTACTATTAAATGCCTGAACTGTGTTTCTGGTTTTATGTATTATTATCTGTATGCTATTTTAATGCCTTAAAGCCCTGCAGCCATATGCAATCATTTACATACAGTATGTTATATATGCAAGTGATTGTTGGCTTCTGCAATTTTTACCAGTTGGTCCTCTGTTATATATGCATTATTGATTTATTTTCTAACTGGTTACGTGGAAAATAAGAAAAGAAACCATTATATATAAATCTGCTTTTGAAATATTTAAGCGGTACATGCACATAGCAATGGGGATTTAAAATGCCAAAATAATCAACGAATAGCTTGCCTGAATTTTGCTTTTGTGTGTTCATATCAAAAGAGCTGCAAAAAATTGAAACTATAGCAGCAGCAACATTCTGGTTTATCTCAATGTCTATCATCCACTGATCCTCTGTCTGATATCTTCCAGACATATTGAACTAAAGTTTCCATTATAATTCAGTAGAAAACCATTGTATGACCTCCTTCTCAGAGATCACAGTGGAGCCTCAAGTATTGTGCTGCTTCTCTGCTTTAAACTTCCCTTCCATTTCTCTCACAGTACTCCTATGTGGCATCTGAATATTGATCACCGAGGAGCACACGATTGCTTCCTTGTCATCTTATTCCTGTTTTGAAAGCTCCTGCAGCCCTTTCCTCCTTAGGCAGCCTCTCCATACAGTTCTCAGGTGAAATCTTTCATGGGTTCTTTCTGTAGGATTTGTTTCTTTAGCAAAATCCTTTACCCTAGCTTCATTACTTTTTTTCCATCCATAACGCTCAGCCCTTAGCTTAAATTTGCTAAGCACTATATTATATTCAGGAAACTCCTACTTATTCTCCGTTCCTAAATCAAGATGTAGCCCAATCAGCAGTAAGAGGAGGGTTGCTCATTGGAGGAAACTTTATCAAAATGAAGTGCTGTAAATACACACAGATTGCACATCCTTGGATAAGCCAACCCTCTTTTTTTTACCAAAATACTGTGAAAAATGTGCCACTTGTGATAAGCTGACCTTCAAAATGTATATACATTTTAATCTTCACGATTGACCTATCTGACGGTGGCACATTTTTCACGGTATTTGGGTTAAAAATTCAAGGGTTGGCTTATCCAAGGAGGAGCTTATCTGTGATTACATACGGGTACTTTAAAATAGTATTATTGTTTGTCTGCTTTCATTCCATTCACACCGTTTTATCATCTAATACAATTCAAGAGGGGACAATTATATATAATGGTTGGCAATTCTAAACAAGCCAGTAGAATGTATGATCCTTATATGTAATACGAATTACTAAATAATAGGATAATTGCAAAATCAAAGGAAAATTTAGTTGGCTTAGAGCACCATTAAACATAAAAACCCATCCAACCTAAGAAAAATATCTGTATAAAGCATTTATGTCTATCTTTTTTGGGCTATCTGTACATATATATTGTAAGGCACTACGTATTTGGATTTCATTTATTTTTGTGGGGCTTATTTTCAGCTAAATTAATCTAACTCACCCATTACCTTATAAGGAATCATTGTAGAGTCAGCCAATCATGGAACCTTGCGGGCAATCATATATTTATTTTCGGTTCTGCCTTCCTTAAATGTAAGGGTTTGTTTTTTTTAAAAAAAAAAATGCAATTATATGCATTTAACACTAGAGGCAGCTGTTGTTTTGAAGAACATGGAGACAATATCAAGTCTGCCAAAAGAGATCTGGTTGTGTTTTTTTTTAAAAAAAAAAACCTAGCAACCTTGAACTATTTCACTTAGCTGGATAAGCATTCAAGTTTATTATATGTTCAAAAAATGATTTTGTTTGATATTGGTTTTCATACTGTTGTCATACTATATCTTACAACTGTGGTATATAATTTTGGTTTAGATGAACTAAAATTAGCAGCATTACCATTTAAGACATGACAGGGGAAAAAATTAGTTGAAGATCAAAACAAATCCTTCTCTCTTCTTCATATAAGTATGCTAGGGTCCCGGGTTTATCCCCATCATGCTGATCAAGGTGTTAGCTTTATGTCCTAGTGCTGCCAGAGACATAAAAGAAAGGGAGAAAGAGAGAAAAGTATGAGGAGATCATGATATGGATTAGGATTGTATTAGGATCTTCAACCAGACGATCTGACACAACTGACTGTGTCCGACTGACTGACACGTCAATCATGTTTTCTAAGCAGAAAGGCCACACACATACCCCAAAACACACATGCCTAATGCCAATGATCCAGGCATTAGTTGGATGGTGAAGAGAATGGATGATCAATGTTAATCTGGATTCACCATGCTGCCAAATCAATTGCTATTGATGTTTTGTTCACATCAGGTGTATTTACTGTTCAGTTAACGTGTGCCTGCAGAATCTATCCACATACGGGGATCGGGGACCTAGTTAGTTCAGACACGTGCCAAGTATATAAGCCAGCAACAACATACATAGCACTGCAGAGTCCCAAATGAAGGATATTAAAGTGTGGCTCGGTAGATCACAGAGTACAATTTACATTCAATGATATCCAGATATAAATGCCACAGCCTTTCTTTCTGAAGGTTCAGACCCTGGTTCCAAAATGCCACCATCTGTGCATAAGGGAGAGAGCTATCATAAACCTTGAAACAAAAAATTCAGAAGTATCTGTGTGAAAGTCAAACGTGTTATATGGCAGGGGGAGAGGGACAGGAAGATAGAAACTGGGGACCTTTCAGATGTTGCTGAACTACGGCTCCCAGCATCTCACATTATTAGACGGGTTCGCTGGGACGCCAGTACTCATAGTCAGAATAAAACTTCAGCGTTGAACGTGACATTAGCCTGACAGTTTGGCTTATGCAAAAGTGACTTGCATGACATCCCAAGTATTGTCCAAGGGCAGCAAAGAATTAGTTATCATTTACAGCTGTAAAAGGAAGTGGAGATGGCCAAAGATAGTGAAGCAAAGTCAGGGGTGGGTTCCTGCCAGTTCTAACCTCTTCTATAGAAGAAGTTCCACAAATCTACAGTGACATTTAGAACCAGTTTCAGCTTCTTCCCCGCGTCCATCGGCACATCAAGATGAAGAGTGAGAGGAGGAATTCTGGGAGTTGAAGTCCACAAGTCTTAAAGCTGTCAAGTTTGAATACCCCTGGGGTTTTGTTTTCTACAGGGTTAGGGGTGCGAGGGTCTTGTAACTTGACAGCTTTAAGACTTGCGTGCTTCAAATGCCAGAGTTCCTGAGCTAACATTTTGGTTGCTAAGCAAGAACATTGTTAAGTGTGTTTCACCACATTTTACAAGTTGGCCATGCCCACCCAGTCACATGACTGCCAAGTCACTCCCACACAGTCACATGGCTGGCAAGCCACTCCCACCTGGTCACATTGCCAGCAAGCCACTCCCACAAAGCAGGCCACACCTACAGAAGAGTTTCTAAAAAAAATTGAAACCCACCACTGAGCAAAGTCATCATTACAGTATAGAGGAGGGCTGGGAGGGAATGATGGTACACGTAAGAAGAATGCTAGGAAGATACATATCCTGGACTATAAAGGTCAAGCTCACTACACTCTAGAGACCTAGCAATAGCAAACGCTAAGAATGACAATATTGGTAGACCTCTCATATGTGGGAAAGTCTTCTCCAACCTGATGTTCTCTAAATGTGCTGAAATATAAATCCCACCACAGCAAATAGCCACATCAGCCAAAGATGATCCCACTGAATTATGGATACTTGGTGTGATTACAGTTGGGGTGTAAGGATCTGTGACTGGGATGATGAGAATTAGCAATTCTTGGCATCTTCATACTGCAGAATGACTGCCAATCTATCTGCTTCTTTCACCCTTTTAGATTTCAAAATGCTTACAGCTTGAGAATGCTCTCATAAAAGAGGTAATCTGCAAACTGCATCATACATAAATAGGCTGGAGGAAGCAACACTGGACTCATTTCAAAAAGTAAAAGGAATCATTGTTTGGGGCTTGTTCGCTAGCCTTCCCACCCCTTCTACCCTGCTTCCTTCTTCGATTTGTGCAGCATTTCAGGTGCGAGTAGAACTGCTAGCATATATAAAATATCAGCTACAAAGGCCATAAAAGCTAAAAAGAGAAAAATGCCTGAAAAACACTTGCTGCCATCCAGAGTGAGACAGGCATGGAATATATACAAAGGAATGCAGAATATTGCCAGCCATTCTGAAAGCACAATGGGAACACAGAAATTGTGAAAGCATTAAATGGCCTTGGATTTAATCACCCATCCATGCAAGATATCACAGAGAAATAATACTATTTCAGATCTGTAATTGGATCTGCAATATCATGGTAAGCCAGTTGAATAAGTCAACAACCACATAATTTCAGCACCACTGCCTAAGAACAACTGAACTAGCATATTAGCTCAACATTGTTTGCTTGCTTAAATAAAATGGCCCCTTGGTTCCTATTAAAATCTTGGCTTCTAGTTCTAGGCAATGTATTTCTCTCTATGTGAGATGCTGGCCAAATTGCCATTGTGCAATGACTAGAATTTCCAAAACATTAAGATGAATATGTTCCCTTTGGCTGTAATCCTCTGTCCAGTCGTGTCCTCCTATAGTCATCTATTTCAGTAGCCATTAAGCATACATAAATATGGGCATCTGAACCAGAAATTAACGATGTCACTTCATCATAACCTGATGCAGAGAGAAATCTACAATTGCCATTTCAATAGGAAGCTGCAGTCAGTCACGGCTCTCATGCCTGAATGATATACATATTTGCTGTTTTCATATTTTCAGATGACAGTATAAACAAGGAGCAGTCAGACTTGTGACCCAAAAGGAACACTTTCAAGAAGCTAAAAACAATCATTTCTCTTTGTGAAAAGCAAGACTTAGAAACCACTTTGGTCTGCCGCTATTCCTTCCTTCCTTTTCCTTCCTTCCTCCCTCCCTCCCTCCCTCCCTCCCTTCCTTCCTCTCCCTTCCCTCCCTCTATTATCACTTGCTAGAGCACATGATATTGTGCTTTGCCATGGATCATATTATTGATGATCCATGGCAATGTCACATGGGTTTATCCCAGCTCCATTTCTTATGAATTGACATATTTCTTTGGAAAATCACAGGAATTCAAATATGCACCCTTCAAATAGCTTTTCTCATTTCTCTTCAATTACATGTAAATTAATGCAGTGATTCTCAACAAGGTTCATCCCCCTCAATACATACACACACACACACACACACACACAGAGAGAGAGAGAGAGAGAGAGAGAGAGAGAGAGAGAGAGAGAGAGAGAGAGAGAGAGAGCAGTCTCAAGATAATGGATGATAGGTGCATGCCAATAGGCTTTTCTAGCAAATCCTCTCAAGGCATACCCAGTTTGATGCAAAAAATATGACTACAAAGCAAGGTTTCCAGAACTTGTGTGTTTGTGTTGTTGTTTTATTTTGCCTTTGTCCTTCAGAGAAAAGGTCTGCAAACCTTTGGTTTGTTTCTCTCTCTACAGAGGGAATTACAAACTGTGGGAAAGAGAGAAAGGGCTGTTAAACTGCAGTGAAGATAGAATTACAAGAAAGGGGGAAAGGTTTAGAAGTATCAAGCTTGTAGAAATGAGGGAGGAAGCTTAGTGTAGCTGCATTGGGAAAGAGTCCCAAAAACAATTTACAGCCTGCCTATGTTTTGCAAACAGCGGGAATTTAAAAGCAGTTTAAAAGAAGCTGACTTGAACCACAGGGACACTGTTATGTCTGGTACCCAATATTTTAAAAAACATTCCTCACTTAGGAGAGCAATAATAACATTATACCATAAAGAAGTGGGGGGTGGGGATATTTTACTAAGTAAATAGAACAATGGTCCGCCTTCTAGCTGCACGGCAAAAATAACCAACTCCTAATTAAAAAAACATAGTTGAAATGTGATTTCCTTGTTTTTACTTTCCCTCAGTGACATAGTTTTATAACATTCGAAGACTCTAGTGTAATTCTTGAAGGCACCAGGCTAAAAACAACTGTGGGTTTTAGTCCTCGCTTAGGCACCAAGCCAGGTGGACAACTTTGGGCCAATTACAGTATTATCTCTCAGCCCCAGAAAGAAAGAAAAATGGCAAACCACTTCTAAAAATGTTGCCGAGAAAACCTTGTCCACGCAGTGATTAGGAATCAAGACACAAATAAAATTTCTATCATTGCTTTTTTATTTGGAGAAATAGATTAAAATGTAATTAATAAAAATAAATTTTGTGTTTACTTCTTGTCCAGCTCTAATGCCAAAGAAATCATTATTAGTTTTCTAAGTTTTTTTTTAATTGCATTTAAAAAATGTATAAATATGAAGAAATGGGGGGGGAGACATTTGAGGGAAAGAAAAAAGAGGGAGAAAAAACAAATAAGGGGTGGCAGTTGAACAGGAAAAGAGCTGCGAAAGAAATTAATTTCCAACTTTGTTCAGTGCAGACACAAGCATAAAATGCAATAATTTTTGAACTACATTGTATCATAATGGACAATACTTCTACAATCAATGAACAAGTCTAGTCATCAAATCCCAAAGTTACATTTTCATTTCTTTCCATTTCATGCAAATGTCCAAGGATGGTTTCCAAGTAAAACTGAAGCTAAATCAAGTCTTTTTAATCTAACCCAATCAGTCAATTCTGTCATCTCCATCAACTCCATTAGTTTTACCATCCATGTTTCCATTTTGGGTACTTGTGAGTCTTTCCATTGCTGCATATAAAGAAGTCTGATACTGCAGTTATGATGAATACAAATAAAGTTTCATATTTTTTTGATCTGTTTGTCCACCAGATCTAAAAGTAAAGCCTCTGGCTTCATTTGTACCTTCCAGCTTAAGAATTCTCTGAATTAAAATACAAATCAGATTCCAATACTTCTTAGTTTCTTATATGTCCACCAGAGATGATAAAAAATGCCTTCAGATTGTTTAGATTTCCAACATTTGGTACATCAGATATAATATTTTTAGTTGTTAAGTACCAATAATATGTAATCTTTTAAAAAGTATTCTTCAAATCATAATTTAATGTAAATTTCTGTTCTTTTGCTCCACATAATGTCATCTTGATCCTATATTATATCATAATCAAAATTGCCTAGTCAAATTTGCTTGCCATTTAATCATACAATCTTTGACATATTCATCTTTGGCATTCATTTCCCAGTAGTTTGAACAATTTAGCAACCACACAATCAGCATTAACATATATGTCTAACTCAAAGTCAGTTTCCTCATTGGTAAATACGTAACTCTTCTTATCCAGTTTAAACCTCTCTATTAATTGAGCATAAGCAAACCATTATTATTAATTTTTATAAAAGAAGAGGAATTGCACAAATTCATAAATTTGAGAATCCTGGGATTAAGTATTTTGGCCTAAAATTTACAATGCTTTGAATTGACTGCATTGCAACATTTGGAGGGGTTGAAAAATAGGAAGTATAAGTGATATTAAATAATTTTCTCAGACAAAGTGGTTTTACTTTCACACCAGTCTGAATCAAATATCTCTAAACAAAAACTTAAATCTTCATATTTTTGTTTGAATTTTGATTATCTCCAAATATAAATATTTGATCCTTATGTGTATGTAGTGATGGGGACCCATTAACATTTAAACAAATCAAACATTTGAAGCTGTAAAGGTGTACTACCAATGCATCTCCACTATCAGGTCTTATCAGCTATATTGCATATCATAGCATGTCAGCTATGAAATGCTTCTAAATATAAAACAACATTGCTGATCAAGTATTGCACTGCAATGAAATAATAATTCTCTACTGTATTCATTCTCAAGCTAAGTGCCAGGATAAATTAACATAATGTCAGAGTAAGACAAGAAATTGTAAACAAATAATTAAAGTTATCCTGCTAGCTCTGGATACACTTTTGTTTTCTCATCCGGCTATATTTGTATCTTTAGGAAGAAGCATTTTTTTTATCTTAGAAGGTAGCAATACTTGGCCCATCTGGTGTGAGTTCAGAAGGTAAATATATCTGTAGGAAATATCTGAAACGAATAACAGGGCTGTAGACTAGACTAAGGGGAGACAGACAGACAGACAGACAGACAGACAGACAATACAAACAACTTGCATACTGTGCCTGCAAGAAAACTGCATAGGTGAGTGTATGAAGTTTAAGGAAATTTTATTTGTCTTGCTTGACATTTGATTAGCCTGTATTTCATATGGATCTGGAACTCTTCCAAGATTTTATTTGTGGAGATCTTGGTACTCTTGTGACCTTGTTGGTTTGCTTGCAAAGATTTTATTTCCCAACTAGGTAATATCAGCGCTTGCTAGTTTGAATTTATTTTCATATAAAAACAGCACTGTGCCTCCAGTTTTAATCTAGAAGAACTGTATTTGGGAATATGACAATACCACTTAATAATTACCCAACATTGATTGCTCTCTGCCTAATTTTGTATGCCAAAAGGTGTTCCAAACTTTATGACTGTCAAGTTTCTTTGCAACTACAAGTAACTCTTGCAATTTGGCAATTACTAGTTATCCTAATTAAGCAACCAATAAATGGGTGCTGATATCAAAAGGACTGGCCTCTTAGGCATTGATTAAACAGCCTGAAGAGACCATCACAAAGACAAGGCAGATAGCCCTCAGTCAAATAGTGATTTCAAAGGATTACTGGAATCTTTGGGAATGCTGCAGAATTGCCAGTCAAACAGAAAAAATAACAATGCAGGCATAGATACAGTCTGGAAGGAACGTCTAGCAGAAGAACAAGATGGAGTTCTGAGAGAAAAAATAGTGATCTTCCTCTCCTATCATTCTCAGATAGTCTAACCATCTTGTCTTAGAGACTTAGAAATGGTCCTGTAGTCATGTGAAAGAGGTAATCAGTATACTTCTGGGTTTAAGCAAATTGCTCCCCCAATGGAATTCCCAATATAAAATACTTATTCAAATGTAGAAAGAGAAGTAAATTCTTCCATGCATTGCATAACTGAACCAAAGTTGGTGCCCTTCTTGCATTATTCAGTGGTATCAGTTTCTTTGCAGTCACAAAGATGAGCATTATCCATTCCCATTGTACTCTTAGCTCCCAAACTATTGGCATAGACTAGAGCCTGTCAGTATCAATAAAAACCCAATGAGTCTTCCAGAATAACATGAATACTTGAGATGATTTCTGCTCCATAGGGACCTATACTAACATATGATCATATCACATGAACTAGTCAACTGCTGTAGTATCCCCAGCTTTTAACTGAACTCTTCATGAAAAAGTACATAAGTGTTTTATAATATTTTTCTGAATGCATCAAAATTTGGAATGAAAAAAAACATGACATACAGGACATTCCATGCTGTCCTATATTTGAAGATCTAATTTAGTGCATTCAACAAATGTTTATAATGAATGGTTACACTTTTTTATTTCACTGATGCTCTTACGTGTTTTTTTTTCCCTAATTGTTATAATGGCACTATATTTTATCTTTGCCTGGAACTGCTTCTACTTCATGCCAATTTGGAAATTGCCTTACTAAAATGTTTACAATAAATGAATCAGTGAATATTTCAACATTCATTTCATGCATGGCTATATTTGTAGAAAAATGAATATTCATTGCAATCCAATTGTACTCACTGGAGTGTAAACTGCACTGAATTCAGTAGGGCATAATTTGGAATAAATAAACCTAGGGTTAGATTAGTTTTCTGGGTACAACTCTTATTTTAATGAAAATGATCATAGTAACCTGACCAGATTCAGAATGACTTTTTCCCCCTGACCTTAATTTTCCCTTTAAATAAAATGTGTAATTGATAGGATAAACCAAGTAGGATGGATTATTTCTTTGCTCAGGGTGGCTTTTAAGTAACAGGAAGCTGCTGTTAATTCTCTAATTATTTCATAGCTATAGGCATTTGTGTTGCCTTCTTTTAGACATTTCCTCTTGATTCATCTGATATTAAGCACTTGTCTTACAGTAAAAGGAGTGAAGAAATCCAATTTAGAGCCACTTACAGAATTTGATTTCAGGAACACCACAGCATAAATAGATGAACATTCATCAAGCTGAGTGAAATATTGATGTCGGAAATTAAAACTCAAGTGTTTGATTTCTGATGATGCCTTCCTCTATGCATAATGTGAATTAGGGATCAACATGGATATTTACTTAAATAATAATCTGCAGCTGATGGCATTTAGAAAAAAGCATGGCCTTCAATTTCCTTACTTTTGTGTATGTGTCTGTCTGTCTCTCTCTCTCTCTCTGTGTGTGTGTATGTGTGTGTGTGTGTCCTAAGGACATCAATATGATTTTTTTCACCTCCTCCTCCTGGCACAATCTTGGGTTTTTAGCAGAAGTGCACAGTGGGAAAGACAAGATCAATGTGAGGTTCAGTATAAATTTTCTCATACAGCCACAAGATGCAGCTACTCATTAGAGGATATCCAGAGCTCTTACTTCAAACTTAACCTTCTAGCAGCAATTTTGTTTTCCACATCAACATGGAGCTATAGCTTCACCAACGGACCTACAAGCATAATCTTGCATTTCCCCTATTCTTTGTGTCAATCAGCCCAGCCCAGTTTGGTCCAAGAGATCTTGGAGTTCAATTCCCATAATTTCCAACCAGTATGACTGAAGGAAGGAGCAAGATGGGGTATTAAGGATTTAATATGTTGGGGACGTCCCTTCCTATTTTTCTTCAATTTATATGCTTAATGCTCATTATAAGGTAGAACAGCATGGCAAATTCAAAATATTTATTCTGGGGCCTAGAATGCCACCTGGGACAATAGCATAATTCCAACACTTTTAGGTGGGGAGGAGAAACTGCAAACTTCCTGTTCTGTATTATTTTTTTAAAGATATTTTTAACTTTAAAAATAAATGGAAAGCTAACTGCTGCAAAGCAAAGCATGTGCCTGAATTATAACTTTGTTCCAAAAAGTGCTGGATGCTAGATGCATCTTAGGAAGAAGAGCAGAGAACAGCACTCTAATGCATTGTATGATTAGTCTTGGCCATATCCATCATGGCGTTTTGCCAATGGGCTGGTAATATGATATCAAGATTTCAGACATCTTCACTGGCACAAAAGGGTTGAGGATTCAGGCTTCATGAATTGATTTTTTTTGCCAACTGAAATGTATCATTCATTCTCCTCCCCCTCATAAATCATTTATCAGAAATGAATCACTGTTTATTTTATTGCTGTGCTTCCAGTGGTGGGATTCAGCCGGTTCGCACCTATTTGGGAGAACCGGTTATTAGCTTTCTAAGCAGTTAGGAGAACCGATTGTTGGAAGAAACCTCCTTTTGTGTTTTTCCCACTTTGCAGGGCTAATCCTGTAAGGAAGGCAGGAAGGAAACATTCTGGTGTTGTTTCTAGCCTGACCTTTATTGCCCTGCTTACAGAAACTGCTTCTCCAGTTAACCCTTATCACATTGTCACAGCTAAGGTGAAGCGACCATCAACGTGAGTGACGTTGAGTTAGCCACGCCCACGTGGTCACATGACCACTGAGCCCCATCTACCCAGCTGGTCATTAGTCCAGAGAACCGCTTGTTAAATTATTTGAATCCCACCACTGTGTGCTTCCCAGTATTGTGACTGTTGTTGGGTCTTTATTCCAGTTTTATATATTCGCAGACTATTTTTGTGGATAAATTTAGCATAAAAATATTGAAAAGTTGAATGCAGGACTATATTCTGAAGCTGAGGAGGCCTGTTAGTGGTCATTGAAAAGTTTCTCCTGAAGGGGTCCTCAAGATAGAGCAGCCTGAGCTTCATTAGTGAGGTGCTAAGCCCAGGAGGCATGATATGAGATGGCAAAATAAAAACAGGTCTGCCTTTTTAAACCCTATTACAGTGCTGAAGTTAACTTTCTGCAGCAAAAATGAAAATTCAGTTATGAGAAAAACAGTCTATGCACAGTGTTGAGAATGCAGTCACATCTACTGGTATTGCTTTAAGCATCCAGAGTTCCCAGCAATACCAGCATTGGATATTAAGGAATAATTCTCCATTTTGAATACTTTGATATCAGCTCATCATTTTAGTCATTGTCTATCCACTGCAGGATGAAGATCTCTTCCGCATGTTTCCAACCAATTGGTTTTGCCAATTGGACCCACAATCAACCCATCT